>NW_028262976.1:50273-51236 GCF_049901715.1 Pseudonaja textilis
TTTGTGGATGAAACGTCTGCAAAAAATAAAAATAAAAAACACCAACGAGGTTCAGAGAGCACCAAGGACCTCCATGTTAGCCTGTTAGTCTATTCCAATTATGGAAAGAAACTTCCAAGAAGATTTCCAGTGCTTTAGGAATGAGTTGCAGATGTACCAGCTTGCAACATGGCAGTACTCATAATCGCCTAATTGTTTAATTGATGTTTATGCAGTGGTTCTTCCTATCAATTCTGATTCTTGGGAACTACCCAGGAGAAGTCTGTGCAGTTATCTTGGCAACATTTTTGAAATCATTGGCCAAAACTAATACCTAGGATTTTTTTTATACTAATCGGTCCAGGGTTGAATGCAGTGGGATGGGAACTGATCCAAACAACAGCAAGATGGGAGGGATCGGTTGTGCTGTGCAATTTAGATTAGCTAGAAATCAAGAAATCCCACAATTTCCTGCTTTCTAGCTAATCCAAATCACTAAAAACAGCTGATCTTCAGAATGGTTCGCTCCCAGCTGATCTTCGGAGCTACCGGTTCTCCTGAACCAGGCTAAACCAAGTAGAAACCCACCCCTGGTCATGAGCATGAAAACATCCGGCTGTTTTTTGTGATTTGGATTAGCTAGAAAGCAGGAAATCGTCAGATTTCTTGATTTCTAGTTAATCTAAATCGCACAACACAGCTGATCCCTCCCATCTTGCTGTTGTATTGCTTTGCCCAGGAGGTTTCCCTGAGGACTAGTAGGCAAAAAACAAACAAGCCCATGCCCACCCAATCACATGACCACCTGGCCACGCCCACCTAGCCACACCCACAGAATCGGTAGTTAAAAAATTTGCATCCCACCCCTGCTCATGACATAAAACTCACATCTCCTGGCATCAAATCCAGAACCTTAAACTATCATATCCTCCAGAGCAGGGGTCTCCAACCTTGGATACTTTAAGACTTGTGGACTTCAACTCA
>NW_028262977.1:0-14474 GCF_049901715.1 Pseudonaja textilis
TGTTTCCTGGTCTTTGAAGTGCAGTCTACTTCTGTGTAGAGAAGGGTTACGGAATATAGTTCAAGACCCACCGGATGTAAATGCTTGGGATCCAGATAATGAGGATGATGCCAAGAAGCTTGCTGACTTTAAACAGAACAATGAACAAGCTCTTTGTATAATTGGACTAACACTGAGTGACTGGCAGCTAGTCCATATTCATGGAGAAGAGTCTGCTGCTAAGTGTTGGGAGAATTTGAAGAGGATTTATGTTTGTGACAGTGTAGGTGCACACATACATCTTACACATAAACTGTTTAGAGCACGTCTTCTGAAAGGTAGAGATATGTTAGCTCATTTAAACTTCATGAAAAGAACTTTTCAAGAGCTACATGAAAAAGAACTGATATTTTCAGAGCTGCATCAAGTTTACATCATTCTATCCTCATTGGATGAAAGTTATGATGATTATGTATCTTCACTGGAAGTCCTGCCCAGAGATAAACTGACATTGACTGAAATAACTGGAAGACTGTTAGAAGAAGCAAGAAGACAGCTGGATAGAGACCAAATGAGGAAGGAACAACCACAAGAAGAGGATTTATCTTCAACTGCCTATACTGTTAGGAAATGTTTTTCTTGTGGTGCTAGGGGACATATAGCTAGATTCTGTAAGAAAAGAAAAGGAGAGAATACTAGTAAACACAAGAAGGCCAAAAAGAATGTTAGTTTAGCTATGTCTAGCAATTCAACTGTAAACCATGATTTGTGGGTTGTTGATAGTGGAGCATCACAATGCATTACTAAAGATAGAAAAAGGTTTGTAAATATGTCCATGAGTAAACAACATATATCATTGGCAAATGGATGGAAGATTAAAGCATCAGGTGAAGGTACTGCATGTTGTTCTTGTATAAACAAACATTTAACTATGTTATATGTACCTAAACTAAAATTTAATTTATTATCAGTAAGGGCTTTAGTTAATATTGGTTATGTAGTAACCTTTAGGGGAGATAAATGTATAATAGAGAAAGAGGGTAAAAGTGTTACTGCTACATTAGAAAATGATTTATATGTGATACATGATGATCAGTTGAAGATGGCTAACTCAGTTTATAACAATGTTAAGCCACATGATGAATGTATACATTTACTGCATAGACATCTAGGGCACATTAATTTCAAAATGCTCAAACAAACTGTTGAATTGTCAGAGGGAGTAAAATTGAAACCCTGTAGCAAGTATTTAAACTGTAATGCTTGTAGCCAAGATTACTCCTGCAAACAGACTTAATGGGTTTAAGACCAAAGAACCTTTAGAGGTTGTTTTTGCTGACATAATTGGTCCTAAGAAACCAAGTTTAGGAGGTGCCTGTTATATTTTGAGTATTATGGACCATTACTCACGATATGGTTTCTGCTATCTTATGAAAAACAAAACAGAAACATTCCAACATTTCTTTAACTGGCTAAGGTTTGCTGAGAGAAAAATGAAAAGTAAAGTAATTACTTTAGTAACGGATAATGGGACTGAATTCGTTAACAAAAGATTCCAAAATATGTTGAAATTGGCTGGTGTTGAGCATAAATCTTTTGCACCTTACAGACCACAACATAACTCATTTATAGAACGAAGAGGACAAACATTACAAGACATGGCTCGCACTATGTTATCTGATTCAGGTTTACCTGAAACACTGTGGGGTGAGGCCATAATGTGTAGTAACCATGTTTTAAACAATGTAGTTAACACAACAACTGGATAATTGCCATTCACTCATTGGCATGGCAGAAAGCCAAATTTAAGTTACCTACACACATTCAGAGCTCCAGCATGGGTGCATATTCCCTCACAAGTAAGACTGAAATTTAGATTCTGGGATCAAGGCACAGCTCATGTTTATTGTAGTGCTAGTGCAAAATTTCTTGAGCACGTTGGGTGGGATAAACTGGAACAGGAATCCAGTAATGATATTATTATTGACACCCAAATAGTCCCTCAAGATGATATCAGTAAACAACAAATAGCCATTAAAGAGGAAGAACAGGAGGAAGTAGTAGAACAGGCACAGGAAGAGGTAGAAGAACAGGAGCAGGTGGCACAGGAAAGTCCACCAGTAAGCCCTGTATTACCAAGACGTTCAACCCGTGTAACACGACCACCTGATAGATATCAGGCTAGTGTTGTATGCCAAGTGAATACAGTTCCAAGTAATTATAGTGAACTAAAACTGTATCCTGCTAAGGATCAGGCTGCTTGGCAGAAAGCAATGGATAAGGAACTGGAATCATTAAAAAGACTGGAGGTATATGAAAACGTTAAATTACCACCAGGTAAACATGCCATAGGATGCAAATGGATATATAAACTGAAGACAGGTGTAGATGGGACTGTTACCCATAAAGCCAGGTTAGTAGCACAAGGGTTCAATCAGACAGCAAATTACTACGATGAGGTGTTTGCACCTAGTCTGAAGGCTACTACATTAAGGGCAGCATTAGTGTGGGCAGCTAAGGAGAAATGTATTGTAAATCATTTGGATGTAGAGACAACATATCTGCATGCACCGTTGCAACACACTATTTATTTAAAGAAACCTTTAGGTCTCAAAAATGATAATACTGATAATAACAATTGCTGGAAATTGAAAAAGAGTCTTTGTGGTTTGAAGCAATCAGGATATGAATGGAACCAATGTATAGTTAAAGAATTAACTAAAATAGGCTTTGTAGCTGGCATGGCTGATCCATGTTTGTTTAAAAAGGAAAGTAATGGTATAGTGTCATTATTGTTATTATTTACTGATGACATAGCATTAATCACCAAAACTGAACAAGAAGCTACTGAGATGATTTCACTATTGGAAAATAAATTTAAGATAAAACAGTTAGGAGAAATCAAACATTATCTTGGTTTAAAGATAGATAGAACTAGGGGAGGATACAAGATCTCACAAGCTGATAAAATTAACCAATTACTAAAAAGTTTTAAAATGGAACTTTGTAAACCGGCTAAAACACCAATGAGCCAGGAGTTTAGCCATAGTGATGTTCAAAGTCCTGTTTTTGATAAGAACATTTATCAGTCCTTGATTGGTAGTTTATCTTATCTCAGTAATTGATCAAGGCCAGATATTGCATACAGTGTTAATCTATTAGCAAGATTTAACCCTGAGACCACTGAAAGACACTGACAAGCTGCTAAACGTGTGTTAAGATATCTGAAACAAACAATGCATTATGCATTGTATTTGGAGCCTAACGATGAACTGAATTTGACTGCATATGCTGATGCAAATTTTGCTACAGACATAAATACACGAAAATCTACATCGGGCACTGCTGTATTATTGGGAAAAACATTGATTGGATGGAGGTCTATTAGACAGAAACATCTAAGTTTGTCAACAATGGAGGCTGAATTCTCATGTTTATCTTTACTATGTACAGATTTAGTTTTGTATAAGCAATTATTAATTGATATGGGAATTGATGTAAAGTATCCTATTGTTATTTACAAAGAGAACCAATCAGCAATACAAATGGCTTCAAATATTGCTGTTAAAACAAGAACAAAACACACAGATTTAAGACATTTAAATGTGGGACAATGTGTGCAAAGTAAAATGAATAAGCTAGAATACTGTATGTCAGAAAATAATATAGCAGATCATTTTACAAAGGCCCAAGGATCTATAAAGCATAAGGCATGCTGTGAAGATTATGGACTTAGAATGTAAGGTTGTATATATTGTCTTACCCAAAAGGGGAGAATGTTAGGAATATAAGTCACCTAACAGGTGTTTGGGTTAGAAATATAAAAAACTAGGATAAACATTTTAATACTATGTCTTTAAGAGACTGCAAAAACTGCAATTGGGTGTGGTTTTTCAAACAGCCATAAGATGGAGCCAGAACCTTGGATTGTTTAGTCTTAATCTCAGAAGAGTGGGAGACTCTATCTCTGTTTCCTTCTGTTGGAAAGTATTGCTGTTGCTCCATTTCTTCTGACTGATATTACTGGATTTAATGTAAGTCTGATGCTGAACTGGTTTTGACACTGGAATTTGATATTTGGATTATCCCTGGATTGAAAAACTGACTGATTTACATGTGAATGACTTTGGACTGCCTATTTTGGACTTTGCTTGAAGTTTCTGGAAGGAAAAGCCTACATTTACTGTACAGTGTATCTGTGTGCTCTGTGTGTATTATTCCAACACTCCTCTCAAATACGTCTCCCTGTATGCGCTCATTCTCCTAACGGGGAATTACCTCAACAAACTCCAAAGGTGGCTGAGAAATTCTGGGAGTTGAAGTCCACAAATCTTAAAGTTGCTAAGGTTGGAGACCCCTGCCCTATATGGTTCCCTCGGCTATGGATGATCTAGCACCCTTTCCATATTTTCTGGCATCCCCTGATCCCGGGATCCCAGGGGGCTTCTGTGCAAGGGGGAGGAGCTGCCACAAGTACCCTCCCCCCCACACCTTTCATGCTGCAGGCAATTCCTCTGCAGGGGGGGGCTGTCAGAGCAGGATCCCCGCTTCTCTCACACATTCACAGTCCAGCCCAGAATTCCCAGACTGGATCTGAAGACACACTGGAATCCATCCTGAACTGCAAGAGCAAGAGAGATCAAATTCAGACAGTTGGTCTCCATCGGGGCTCCTTGGGGAGGGGGGGGGCGATTTGGGGCATTCAGTCCCCATGCAGTTTCCCTCCCAGGGTTATTACAGGGGGGCTCCCAGGGACGGCAGAGGCTCACCTAAAAGCAGAGAAAGGTCCAGGTGCCCCTTCAGATATGATCCACTCTGGGCTTTGTTTGGATCTGCAAGGGGACAATTACCTACATACATTTGGAGCTCCAGCTTGGGTGCATATTCCCTCACAAGTACGACTGAAAGGGCAACATAGAGCTAAGAAGTTATTTTTTGTGGGTTACAAGGCCAACCATAGATCGTTTAGATTCTGGGATCAAGTGCACAGCTCATGTTTATTGTAGTGCTAGTGCAAAATTTCTTGAGCACGTTGGGTGGGATAAACTGGAACAGGAATCCAGTAATGATATCATTATTGACACCCAAATAGTCCCTCAAGATGATATCAGTAAACAACAAATAGCCATTAAAGAGGAAGAACAGGAGGAAGTAGTAGAACAGGCACAGGAAGAGGTAGAAGAACAGGAGCAGGTGGCACAGGAAAGTCCACCAGTAAGCCCTGTATTACCAAGACGTTCAACCCGTGTAACACGACCACCTGATAGATATCAGGCTAGTGTTGTACGCCAAGTGAATACAGTTCCAAGTAATTATAGTGAACTAAAACTGTATCCTGCTAAGGATCAGGCTGCTTGGCAGAAAGCAATGGATAAGGAACTGGAATCATTAAAAAGACTGGAGGTATATGAAAACGTTAAATAACCACCAGGTAAACATGCCATAGGATGCAAATGGATATATAAACTGAAGACAGGTGTAGATGGGACTGTTACCCATAAAGCCAGGTTAGTAGCACAAGGGTTCAATCAGACAGCAATTGTCTACGATGAGGTGTTTGCACCTAGTCTGAAGGCTACTACATTAAGAGCGGCATTAGTGTGGGCAGCTAAGGAGAAATGTATTGTAAATCATTTGGATGTAGAGACAACATATCTGCATGCACCGTTGCAACACACTATTTATTTAAAGAAACCTTTAGGTCTCAAAAATGATAATACTGATAATAACAATTGCTGGAAATTGAAAAAGAGTCTTTGTGGTTTGAAGCAATCAGGATATGAATGGAACCAATGTATAGTTAAAGAATTAACTAAAATAGGCTTTGTAGCTGGCATGGCTGATCCCTGTTTGTTTAAAAAGGAAAGTAATGGTATAGTGTCATTATTGTTATTATTTGATGACATAGCATTAATCACCAAAACTGAACAAGAAGCTACTGAGATGATTTCACTATTGGAAAATAAATTTAAGATAAAACAGTTAGGAGAAATCAAACATTATCTTGGTTTAAAGATAGATAGAACTAGGGGAGGATACAAGATCTCACAAGCTGATAAAATTAACCAATTACTAAAAAGTTTTAAAATGGAACTTTGTAAACCGGCTAAAACACCAATGAGCCAGGAGTTTAGCCATAGTGATGTTCAAAGTCCTGTTTTTGATAAGAACATTTATCAGTCCTTGATTGGTAGTTTATCTTATCTCAGTAATTGATCAAGGCCAGATATTGCATACAGTGTTAATCTATTAGCAAGATTTAACCCTGAGACTACTGAAAGACACTGACAAGCTGCTAAATGTGTGTTAAGATATCTGAAACAAACAATGCATTATGCATTGTATTTGGAGCCTAAAGATGAACTGAATTTGACTGCATATGCTGATGCAAATTTTGCTACAGACATAAATACACGAAAATCTACATCGGGCACTGCTGTATTATTGGGAAATGCATTGATTGGATGGAGGTCTATTAGACAGAAACATCTAAGTTTGTCAACAGTGGAGGCTGAATTCTCATGTTTATCTTTACTATGTACAGATTTAGTTTTGTATAAGCAATTATTAATTGATATGGGAATTGATGTAAAGTATCCTATTGTTATTTACGAAGATAACCAATCAGCAATACAAATGGCTTCAAATATTGCTGTTAAAACAAGAACAAAACACACAGATTTAAGATATCTAAATGTGGGACAATGTGTGCAAAGTAAAATGATTAAGCTAGAATACTGTATGTCAGAAAATAATATAGCAGATCATTTTACAAAGGCCCAAGGATCTATAAAGCATAAGGCATGCTGTGAAGATTATGGACTTAGAATGTAAGGTTGTATATATTGTCTTACCCAAAAGGGGAGAATGTTAGGAATATAAGTCACCTAACAGGTGTTTGGGTTAGAAATATAAAAAACTAGGATAAACATTTTAATACTATGTCTTTAAGAGACTGCAAAAACTGCAATTGGGTGTGGTTTTTCAAACAGCCATAAGATGGAGCCAGAACCTTGGATTGTTTAGTCTTAATCTCAGAAGAGTGGGAGACTCTATCTCTGTTTCCTTCTGTTGGAAAGTATTGCTGTTGCTCCATTTCTTCTGACTGATATTACTGGATTTAATGTAAGTCTGATGCTGAACTGGTTTTGACACTGGAATTTGATATTTGGATTATCCCTGGATTGAAAAACTGACTGATTTACATGTGAATGACTTTGGACTGCCTATTTTGGACTTTGCTTGAAGTTTCTGGAAGGAAAAGCCTACATTTACTGTACAGTGTATCTGTGTGCTCTGTGTGTATTATTCCAACACTCCTCTCAAATACGTCTCCCTGTATGCGCTCATTCTCCTAACGGGGAATTACCTCAACAAACTCCAAAGGTGGCTGAGAAATTCTGGGAGTTGAAGTCCACAAATCTTAAAGTTGCTAATGTTAGTGTTTGGGGACAAACCCCCAAGCAGAGTGCACAGCAGCAGTCAAGCCAGGCAGCCAAATGAGAGAGAGGCTGGGCCCAAGAGTATACACACACTGGAGACAATAACACTGTTTGCAGTTTTAAATAGTTATTTAATTCACACAGAGTTTAAGCATTGTCATTCAGTCCATATGTCATTATCCAATATATCCATCCAGTAACCTAGTCCATTAACTAGTCAGTACAATGTCTTTATCTTCTCCTTCCGATACCTTTCTCTCGAAGACAACGCTGAGTATACACAGGATATCAGCTCACCAAGTAAACAGTCCTTTTGTTCAGTAGAGTAGCCAACAAGCAGACGTCTCATACAGGAGTAAACAGCAGGCAGCAGATAGCAGAGAGACCAGACCAGTGACCAGGATCAGTAACCAGTGACCAGCAGGGCAGTAACCAGGAAGTGTTACGTTACTCTCACTGCCTTTTATTGCTGCTTGCAACCGCACCCTTAATTATCTAATTACATTGCAGTTTGGTGCTTAAAGCTACAAAACACTTAAACCTAGGTTTATATATTTAGTCACCCAAACCTAGTTGGTGTATCCATATACCCAACATTCTCCCCTTTTGGGTGATATAAATATATAATACCCTTACAATTTAAACCCATACTTTTCACAACTCTCTAGGTGCTTAATGGCACCTTGGGCTTTAGTAAAATTATCAGCTATATTGTCCTCCGACATGCAGTACTCCAGCTGTATCATTTTACTCTTTACAGATTGTCTAACATTTAGATATCTTAAATCCGTATGTTTGCTTCTCGTTTTGACTGCAATATTTGTGGCCATTTGAATTGCTGCCTGATTATCTTCATGTACAATTATAGGATAATTTACAGTTATACCCATATCATTCAACATTTGTTTATACATAATTAACTCCGTACATAATAGTGATAAACAGGAGAATTCTGCCTCCATAGTAGACAAACTTATATGCTGTTGTCTTATTGACTTCCAACCTATTAATGTATTACCCAGCATTATGGCTGTTCCTGAAGTCGACTTTCTTGTGTCTCTTTCTGATGCAAAACTAGCATCTGCATAAGCACTCAGTATGAGATCACCTTTTGGTTCTAGATACAGTGCATGGTGTAATGTTCCTTTAAGATATCTTAAGATTCTTTTCAATGCTATCCAATGACATTGAAGCGGATCATTACTATGTCGTGCCAGCTGATTAATACTATAAGCTATATCTGGCCTTGACCAATTGCTAATGTATGATAAGCTACCAATCAAAGATTGATATATTGCCTTATCAAACTTGGGACTTTGAGTATCCATTTTGCAAATATCCTGACTCATTGGAGTCTTTGCAGGCTTACAAAGTTCCATCTTATAATCTATTAGCAATTTAGATATCTTATCCTCCTGAGATATCTTAAAACCTTTCTGTGTTTTCAGTATATTCAAACCTAGATATATCTTTATCTCCCCTAATTGCTTGATTTTTATTTTCTTGCCTAATGATGCTATAATTTTATTTGCTTCATCATTAGTCTCAGTAATCAAGGCAATATCATCAGTGAACAATAATAATAATGATATTTTCCCATTCATCTCCCTTTTAAATAGACATGGATCGGCTAAACCAGCTTTAAACCCTATATTGTTCAGTTCCTTTACAATATACTGGTTCCATTCATAGCCCGATTGTTTAAGACCATAGAGGCTCTTTTTTAACAACCAACAATCATTATTATTTTCACCTTTCAATCCAATAGGCCTTTTCATATATACAGTATGTCTTAGTGGAGCGTGCAAGTAAGCAGTTTCCACATCTAAATGGTTAACTATATATTTCTTGCTTGCTGCCCACACTAATGCTGCCCTTAATGTAGCTGCTTTAAGACTAGGTGCAAATACTTCATCATAGTCATTTGCATTTTGTCTAAAACCTTGGGCTACTAATCTTGCCTTATGGATTATGTTTCCATCCTTATCAGTTTTTATCTTAAAAATCCATTTGCAGCCAATGGGTTTTATACCAACAGGTAATCTCGCATTTTCATACACTTTCATATCCTTCAAGGATTTCAATTCCTTATTCATTGCTGCATACCAACTTTCCTTATCTTTAGAAGGATACTTTTTTATCTCATCCACAGTATATGGAACTCTATTATTTACCTGGCACACTGTATTAGCCTGGTATCTATCAGGCGGTCTAGATATTCGTGTTGTTCTTCTGGGAATGACAGGGCTTGTATGAGGACTTTTTTGAGTTACTACCTGTTCCTCATCTTGCTCAGCTATTGGTTCTATTTCTTCTTCTATGGGCACAATGTCTTCCTGTATTTCTCTTTTTACTTTATTTTTAAAGTTACAGGGATACTTAATGGGATTTCTATAGGATTCAATAATTACTTCTTTATTGGTATCCTGTTCTAACTTATCCCATCCTACGTGCTCTAGAAATTGGGCATTGGCACTACATAACACCTTAGATGTGCCTTTCTCCCAAAATCTATATGCCCTATGGTTAGCTTGGTAACCAACGAAGAAGAATTGTTTAGCTCTGTGTTGCCCTTTACGCCTGAGTTGTGTAGGGATATGCACCCATGCTGGTGCACCAAATGTGTGCAGGTAACTCAGATCAGGCTTCCTGCCATGCCACATGGTGAATGGTATTTCACCAGTAGTTGAGTTAACAACGTTGTTCAATATGTTATTAGCACACATTGCAGCCTCCCCCCACACAGAATCAGGTAATCCAGAATCAGTTATCATTGTTCTAACCATTGCCTGTAGTGTTTGGCCTCTTCTCTCTATAAATGTGTTGTGTTGTGGTCTGTATGGTGCAGATTTCTTGTGCTCTATTCCAGCTACCTTTAATCTATTCTGGAATTTGCTGTTAACAAATTCCGTACCATTATCTGTCACCAGGGTTATCAGTTGCCTTTTAGTCTTTCTTTCTGCAAACTTTAACCAGTTGAAGAAATGTTGATATGTTTCAGTTTTGCTTTTCATTAAGTAGCAAAACCCATATCTAGAGTAATGGTCCATAATGCTCAGTATATATCGAGCACCCCCCATACTGGGTTTCTTTGGACCTATAATGTCTGCAAATACTACTTCTAAAGGTTCTTTAGTTTTAAAACCATTTAGCCTATTTGCAGGCAATATTTTACTCTTATCTTCACAGCAGACATTACAACGCAAATATCTATCACAGGGTTTTAACCTTATTCCTTCAGATAACTCTACTGTACGTTTTAGCATTTTAAAATTTACATGCCCCAAACGCCTATGTAATAAATGGATACATTCATTATGAGGCTTTATATTATTAAATACAGTCTGTGCCTCCCCTTTCTTACTATCATGTAAGACATATAATGCTCCATTTAAAGCTGCAGTTACCCTTTTGTTATCTTTATCAAGTATGCACTTATTATCCTTAAATGTAACTACATAACCTAGTTTGTCTAATACTCTTACAGAAAGTAAGTTCATCTTTAACTGTGGTACATACAACATTTTTATATTCTGGTTTAAGCATGAACAATATGCAATACCTTCACCCTTGGCCTTGAGGTGCCAGCCGTTAGCGAGTGATATATGTTGAGAGCTTGTAGACATTTTTATAAACTTTGTCTTATCTCTCGTGATGCAGTGGGATGCACCACTGTCCACCACCCATAAATCATTCTTCACATCACAGTTGCTAAACATGGCTAGTTCAAAGGATTTCTTTGGCTTCTTTACATTCTGACTTTTTCCTTTTCTGCAGAATCTTGCCAAATGTCCTCTGCCTCCACAATTAAAACACTTTTTAATTGTGTATGCCGTCGAAGATAAATTCTCTTCTTCCGGGTGCTTTACTTTACATAGCTGGTTTCTTTCAAGCCTTGAAGATAATTTCTCTTCTTTATTAGGCTTATCTTCTCTCAGGTGTTAGCAGCATTTTCCTCTCCACGGATATGAATGAGTTGCTGGTCTGAGAGAGTTAGTCCTATGATGCATAAAGCCTGCTCATTCTTACTTTTATAGTCTTGTATCAGTTTATCATCCTCTTCATCATTAGGATCTAAGTTAGATACATCTGGTGGGTTTGTTATTATGTCCCACAAACCTTCTCTTCGTAGAAGTAAACTACATTTCATTGACCATGAAACATAGTTTGTTCCATCTAGTCTGGATATCATGGACAGATTTGGCAAATTTACTTGTGCCATTGCTCTTCAGATAAATAACTATTCAACAAACAGTTTGTTTTTACAGTAATGTGCAACTCACACCAAAACTCACTGCTATATCCTGGTTAGTTAAACTGTGCACACTGGGCCCATAACCAATGTTAGTGTTTGGGGACAAACCCCCAAGCAGAGTGCACAGCAGCAGTCAAGCCAGGCAGCCAAATGAGAGAGAGGCTGGGCCCAAGAGTATACACACACTGGAGACAATAACACTGTTTGCAGTTTTAAATAGTTATTTAATTCACACAGAGTTTAAGCATTGTCATTCAGTCCATATGTCATTATCCAATATATCCATCCAGTAACCTAGTCCATTAACTAGTCAGTACAATGTCTTTATCTTCTCCTTCCGATACCTTTCTCTCGAAGACAACGCTGAGTATACACAGGATATCAGCTCACCAAGTAAACAGTCCTTTTGTTCAGTAGAGTAGCCAACAAGCAGACGTCTCATACAGGAGTAAACAGCAGGCAGCAGATAGCAGAGAGACCAGACCAGTGACCAGGATCAGTAACCAGTGACTAGCAGGGCAGTAACCAGGAAGTGTTACGTTACTCTCACTGCCTTTTATTGCTGCTTGCAACCGCACCCTTAATTATCTAATTACATTGCAGTTTGGTGCTTAAAGCTACAAAACACTTAAACCTAGGTTTATATATTTAGTCACCCAAACCTAGTTGGGATAAATAAGATAGGTAATGGTATATAAGAGCATGTATTTAATTGAAGTCTATACAAAAAGAGGTAATCTGGGGCCAAGTTACTTTCTACAAGGAAGTTTTATGTTTTTGTGTTTTATATGTGTGTGTTTAATTGAGAATTATTAAAATCTCGGAGGAAGGCCAGATGAGAATAACTGTAAACAAGCCAGAGGAAAATATAAATGTGATGATTGAATAGCAGATAAATTAGAAAAGAAAGGTTATTGAATAAGAGTAAAGAGAAATAATGTGAAATTTGTTAAAGGGAATTTACGTGTTTATATGGAAATGGGATAAATTAGAAGAATGTGATATAAAATAATGTGTTACCTGACTTGAAAAGATTTATAATGGAAAGAGGTTTTATGTTTTTAATGTTTAATGATGTTTTGTTTTGTGTCTTTGTTGTTAAAATCAATAAAATTTGCTTAAAAAGAAAAGAAAAGGAGCAAACACATTAATTCTGTTAAGTGATATTACTTTCAATCTAAACATCTTCTCAATTCATTTCAATTTATTTCAAATATATTTCTTAAACATTAACATTTATTTTAAGCGCGGCCTTTTCCAAAGTACTCTTTTCTCATTTTACCTCTCAACTTTTACATAAGAAAAGGAACAAACAAATTAATCCTATTCATTAATATTACTTTCATTCTAAACATCTCAGTTCATTTCATTTTATTTCAAATGTATTTCTTAAGCATTAATGTTTCTTTTAAGTGTAGCCTTTTCCAAAGTACTCTTTTCTCCTTTAAATCACTAATAGTTCCCATTTCTTCATACTTATTTCCTTTTAATTCTTTTATCTTGTCAAATTTGTAATTCCATCGCATATTCTTTTCATAAAGTCTAAATTAATACAAGCTTTTCCACATAAAACAAAACATACTTTTCCCCTCCCCTTTTACTAGTTTGGGGGTGTCACCTCAGTGGTTTAAATATGCCTTAATTCCCTCATCTGTAATTCCCAATTAAACACCTATTTTACTTAGTTATAGTAACAATCATTCCCTAGAAAAATAAGCTACTTTACATTGTACTTTTCAGTCAGATTCCCCAATGTGTTTTCTCCCTTTATTTCCATAAAATTTTATTTATGATATCAAAAAAAAAAAAAAAATAGAAGAGAAAGAAACAATTAATCCATTTTGCTATTCCTGGTCACTAATATTAATCTCATTTGTAAACCTCCTCATGATTCATTTCAATCATTTCTATATATATAATAAACATTAACCTTTCTTGTAACAATAAAAATAAGAACATACATTCATCTTCTAAAAAGATATCAATAACCCTAACCCTAACCACTCCCTCCTCTCAATAGGCTATATTCTATAATTTATAATTGCAAAGTTCATTATTACTACCTCTCATATCAATGCAGAATCCCCTTTCTTAATTCATCAACCATTATCCCTATGTATTCTAGATAAAGAAACCTTTTCCTTTATTTTACAATTCCCATATTTCTTTCTTTCCTGTTCATGTTCCTCATTGCCTCTCTTCCCTTTTGTTTTTCCAAGACTTTTCTCCCTCTGATTTATCCATCTCTCTCTATATATTTTCCTTTCCCCCTTTTACTTTTGTGCTATTTCTTTTTGTCTTTCCGATTTTTACAAGTATTCCCCATTTTAGTTACTTTTTTGAATCTCCCATTTTAACCCCCCTTCTTTTTCCTCTTCTTTGTGGTGTTCTTTGTGTTGATTGTCTATTTAAGATGGCTTCTTCTTGAACTAACTCTTTCTTCTCTGAGGTTTCTTCTTCATATTCTTCAATTGCCATTTCCATAGCTTTTAACTCAGAGGCAAGTGATTCACCTCTTGCATGTAGTAGTACTTTAAATTTTTAAGTTCCATTTTTAGATCCCACAGAGATATCATCGTTGCGCACTCTTATATCTTATAGTCATTAAAATCCACAAATCAGCTTCTCTTTTTCTTTTTTCTTCTTCAAACTTTCTAGATTGACAACTATTCCTAGAAACTGGGTTTATAGCAAAATCACCAATCAGTCCAAAAATCCATATTTTTCTTTTATTCTAATTCAATTTTCACTTTTTAGGGTATTTGTTATATTGTTTCAATATTTCCTTTTCATTGTAT
>NW_028262977.1:14574-45187 GCF_049901715.1 Pseudonaja textilis
GCCAAGAGTAGCTGCTCTTTGATCGGCGGGGACTCTGCAAAAGGACGTCCCGGTAACACTGAAGGAAATGCGGTTGTTCCAAGTGGAATCGGGGGGGCTTTGAACCCTCTGACGGAGGGTTTCTTGGTATTTTCTTTTATCCCCCCTCCCCGCTTGGCTTCAGCCCTAATTCGCTGCTCGCCCTGAGAATCCGGCGAGCGGAGTCCGACGGTCGTCAAGGGGCCCTAAGTCCTCGACCCCGACTTTCAAAGGGCCCGCAGCTCCGTCTCTCCTCGTCCCGAGATCGGGAAGCGCAACAGGGCAGCCCGGAACTCAACGGCATCTGCGCGCTGTCATTTTTTCTCTCTCTCTCTGCGCCGCGCAGCTTTTTCCCTTCGCCTTTGGCTCCGGGGTCCGCATCCTCGGGGCAGCCCCGCCCGGTCAACGGCCGGTCCGGGAACAGGAGCTGCGAAGCGGAGGAGAGAAGCCGAAGCGGTTCAGACTCCCCGTTGCCTCTCCTACTAGCCCGGGCAGATGAACAACTTTCCCCCTGAACAGAACGTGGCTCAAGGACTGCAGATTTTGTCTGCATCGGGATCTTTCTTTAATTTTGTTTTAAAAATGTTTCCCTCAACGAGGGCTGAACGTTGGTTTTCCCAAAGAGCTCCGACATAATCTGCCCCACCCCCAATAATCCTGAGCTCCTTCTTTGATATTTTAAGCAGTTATTTTAAAACTACAGTTTTAAAGAAGCCAAAAAAAAAAAACACCCTACATTTATTTATGTATTGATAGCAAATCCACACCGCTTACGTGGCCCACGGAACGCGCAACCGGCAACATGGCCCAGCGACAGCGTGCCACCCGTCCTCCTTTCAACGCCGCTACTGAAGAATGGGAA
Organism: Pseudonaja textilis; assembly: GCF_049901715.1. NCBI lineage: Eukaryota > Metazoa > Chordata > Lepidosauria > Squamata > Elapidae > Pseudonaja > Pseudonaja textilis. Next base: position 15,455 of record NW_028262977.1, read on the forward strand.
TCTTACATCGACCCGATTCCTCATGTTCTTGAGAGCAACAATCTCAGGCCTTGACGGACAGAGAAAGCGGGCCGTTTTTCTCACGCACTGCGGCCCGCATGTTTTCAAAATGGCAAAAGCCCTTGCCAAGCCGCTCGATGTGAAGGTCATGGACTGGGACGACCTCGAACCCCTGCTGAGGAGCCACTACGCACCCGCTGTGCCCACCCTCATTCGTCGGCACAGGAATTCTACCGCCGCGACCAGAAGCAAGGTGAGAGCGTCAGCAAGTTTGTGGCAGAGCTCAGGGACCTCGGAGGGCTATGCGGGTTTACCGATCTAGACGCAAAGCCCTGAGGGACCGCGTCGTCCTCGGCCTCCGAGTTCCGTCCTGCAAAGCCGGATCATGGCAAAGGCGACATCTCCTCGCGGATGCCCTCGCAGACGCCACGGCAGCAGAAGCGACCGGAGATCCGCAGCCCAACTGAAGCAAACCAGCACCGCAGAAGCGGACCACCGCAGCCGCGACCGGCGACAACTACCAACAGCCACCTCCACGCACCACGGCGACCTCGAGTCCTCCTCAGGCTCGGAAGACGCGAGGAAGATGTCCATCGCATGCAGACGGGCGCGACCGGCGCGACCCACGGAACCGAAGATCAAAGTTCCAGTGTGCCGGCTGCGGGGTGAGCATCAAGGTCAGAATGCCGTTTTTAGACGCGATCTGCCGCCATTGCGACAAACGGGGACACATCGCAAGGTCTGCCGCCTAAAGAGGAACCACAGCCCCGCCACCGAGACACAACCCCCGAAGGCGCGACACCACCAGGCGCAACAACACTCCACCAAGAAACCGCGATCGGGACAGCGAGAGCCGCTGGAGCCGAAGCGAGGAACCGCCGTTTACACGAAGGCCGCCAGCGTGAGAAACCCACCAAACGGTCATCGTCGGCCATTCCTCCAACTGGGACAGCCGGAAGGTCACGTGGAGGTCGAGATCGAGACCGCCCTGCAAAATGGAAGTCGACTCCGGTCGTACCTGTCCATGGTCGCATGGCGGAAATTAAGCGACTAGTACCTTCCATGAAGCGGCACGAGCTGGAGAGCCAAACACTCGTCCTCAAAGATTACCAGGGAATCGCATCCCGTGGTGGGGACCGGGCACTTCAAGGTCACTTTTAAAGGCGCACCGAAATACTTCGCTAACAGTCGTCGAGCGAGACCGCCCCAGCCTATTGGGACTACAATGGTTTGCGCCGCTGGGACTAGAAGTGACCGGCACCAACCACATCGCCGAAGCAGACTGGGAGGAACAGCTCGTGCGCGCGACTTCCAGGAGGTCTTCGACGGGGAACCTAGGCAATGCAGGGCCCCCAATATCGTTCAGCCTAGACCCCACCATTGCACCCATCCGCCTCAAACCCAGGCGAGTACCTTTCGCCCTCCGACCCAAAATCGATGAGCAATTAAACAAGCTCATCGAACAGGGAGTCCTCGAGGCCACAGATCATGCCCGATGGGAGACCCCCATAGTCACCCCGATAAAGCCAGACGGGTCGGGTGAGAATCTGTGGGGACTACAAGGCCACCCTAAACGCGCACTACAACAAAGCGCCTACCCCGTCCCAGTAGTACAACACCTCTTGCACTCACTGGGAGGAGGCAGAGTCTTCGCCAAACTCGACCTGGCACAAGCCTATCAGCAACTGCCGGTAGTGCGAGGAAACCGCCCGAAGCGCAGACAATAGTCACACACCGGGGGCCTTCCGCTGCAAGAGGCTGCAATTCGAGTCAGCGTAGCCCGGGGTATTTCAAAGCCTGATGGAAAGACTCCTCCGGGGCATAAAAGGGGTGGTGCCGTACTTTGACGATGTATTGGTAGTCGGGGCTGATCGGAAACAATTAGAGGGCCGCCACGGGAAGTACTGAGGAGATTCCAAAACGCAGGGGCTCAAGGTTAGAGAGAGAAGTGCCAACTGCACACAACAAGGGTCGAGTTCCTGGGGTATTTACTAGATCAGCATGGAATCCACCCCACCGAGGGCAAAATAAAAGCCATTAAAGAAGCCCCGAAGCCCCGAAACAAAACGGAATTACAAGCGTTCCTGGGGTTAATAAATTTCTACAATGTTTTCCTGCCCCAAAAGGCGACTCACAGCGGAGCCATTGCATAGGCTGCTCGACAAGGCAGCCACCTGGGACGATGGGGGAGACGAGAAGAGGATGCCTTCAACAGAACCAAGGACCTTCTCACATCAGACGCTGTCCTCATCCAGTACAGCGAGACACTCCCCATCACGGTAACGTGCGACGCATCCCTTTCGGAGTAGGAGCCATCCTCAGCCACACCCTCGCAGACGGAAAAGAAGCGCCCATCGCTTTTTCTCGAGGACCCTCTCAAAACCCGAACGAAACTACAGCCAATTGGATAAGGAGGCTTTAGCCATCGTCGCGGCCGTAAAGAAATTCCACGAATACCTTCTACGGCAGGACCTTCACCATAATCACGGACCATAAACCACTGCTGGGAATACTGGCAGGAGACGGGCCACACCAATCATCCTCTCCCCAAGGATGACAAGGTGGTCCGAATTTCTTGCCGCCTACAATTACCGACTAATCCACCGCCCGGCAAAACAATTCGCACGCAGACGCCCTCAGCCGCACACCGTTGCCAACCCTGGACGACGACCCAGCACCAACCACGTCTACCCTGAGCATCGAGACCTTACCCAACCTACCCCTGACCGCGTCAGACATTGCCCTAGCAACCAATAAAGACAGACGTCTGGCGCAGGTCCTGAGATGGGTGGGGAAAGGCTGGCCAGAAAAAGAGGAAGACAGCGAGTTCAAAGCTTACCGGAGCCGACAAACAGAACTGTCAACACAAAAAGGTTGTTTATTGTGGGGGGACAGGGTCGTAATCCCGGAAAAATTACAAAAAAAAGTCCTAAGCATGCTACACGAAGGGCACCCCGGCATCGTTAGGACAAAAGCCCTGGCCAGAAGCCACGTCTGGTGGCCAGGGATGGACAAAGAGATCGAAGCCTGGGTAGCCTCCTGCAAGCAGTGCCAGGAATCAAGACCAAACCCCCGCCGCCCGAGCCGAGAGTGGGAACCCCCAGGGGTCCATGGTCCCGAATCCACGTAGATTTGCGGGACCAACCAAAGGACACACCTTCCTGATAACCGTAGACGCTTACTCAAACTGGCTGGAGGTAAGCAACATGAAGCGACCACCACAGACTCCGTCATCAGAGAACTCAGCAAACTCTTCGCAACCCACGGCCTCCCAGATGTCATCGTATCGGACAACGGCCCCCAGTTCACCGCACTACCGTTCGAGAAATTCCTAGCAGAACGAGGAATCCGACACGCATAACAGCGCCCGGCACACCCGGCGGCGAACGGTAGGGCGGAGAAAATGGTCCAATTCACAAAAAAGACCATCCAAAAGATCGAAACCGGCGACATACAGGACAAGATAAATCGAATGCTCCTAATTCAACACATAACCCCGAGTACCACAACAAACAAGAGCCCAGCGGAGCTATTAATGGGAAGAAAACTGCGATCCCCGCTCGACCGCCTGCACCCCACATACAACCGGAAAGACCCCTGATTCTACCAGCAAACACAGAACATTCTCACCGGGAGACAAGGTTTACGCAAAAAACCTCACCGGAGACCCCTCTGGGTACCGGCAACGATCACCCAAGCAACAGGGCCACTCTCATCCGCCTCCAAACAGCTGACGGACGAGCGTGAAGCGCCACATCGACCAACTGAGATCAAGAACCACCGGGAAACACAACCGACACGCAGATACCAGGTACAGAAGGGAACCGGCAGGACACCAACCAAGAGGGGAGGGAAGACCCCAAAGAACAAACCCACCCGAAAAGGAACCAGCAGTACTCACCACCTGAAGAACCGGAGAGCGACCCACTCGAAGCCTCGCCTGGAAGGAGCAGCCGAGCCAGCTCAACCGACCCGGAAGCCCGAGCGGGAGCAGCCAAGCCAGCTCAACCAGCCCGGAAAAGCCGGCGGGAGCAGCGGAGCCAGCAGCTCGACCAACCCGGGAAGACCAGGAGGGAGCCGCGGCGAGAGGCCTGACTCACCCTTCCAGGCGGTTCCATCAACGAGGCGGAGAGCGACAGGAGTCCCACCCGAACCGGCCAACAACCAGATGACAACTGACCAACGCAAGTCAAGTAGGAAAATACGGAGCCCCGCCTACTTACGGGACTACGCCACGTAGGACCAAACCAAGAGGGAGGGGTGTTCTGTATAGAAATCTACATACTCAAAATCCGGCAACCCGGATTGGCAAAACGCACTGCCACCGGATTGGCTGAGTGCGCGGCACTGATTGGTCGCTCGGGATCGCCCGCGATTGGCTGAGCCGATCGCGGCGATTCAAAACGACCCGATTGGCCGCAGCACTCAGCAGAAGGTCTTTAAGCCGCGCTTCTTCCCCACTTGCCCGCCTTGTGTTTTACCCGAATAAAAGAGCTGAACCAAGTCACTGCCTCGCGTCCTTTGTGCGTATGAGATATCGACAGATTCATTTATTTTTCACGTCCTAGATATCAACCAAGAATCTTCATGGTACATTTTAAAAAGATACTTGGTTGATACCCAGGATGCTGGCAATAACCCGTATCAACCATCAGCACCAATCAATGATATTTGTGATACATTTTTAAATGTTCAGTTGACTGAACATCTGGCTGATTCTGTGATTATTATTATTATTATTATTATTATTATTATTATTATTATTATTATTAATAATAATATTAATAATAATGAAACATTTTAAAATATTCTGTTGACTGAGTTTCATGTATAATAATAACAATAACAACAATAATAATATCCCAGTCTGATTATCTGGCTGACTGCCATTAATAACAACAACAATAACAACAACAACAATAATAATAATTTCAATTGTGGTCATAACTTGAGGACTATCTCTGCCTTACTCTGCATGGCAGCCTTGTCCTAGTAAACTCCTTCCCTTTTCTGGCAATGTTCCTCTCTGCTGGAGACACCAAAATAACCCATATGACATAAGGTCTCCTGCTGGAGCAGGGGGTTGGACTAGATGACCTCTGAAGTCCCTTCCAGCCCTGGATTGCTGAGCTGTTTCAAAGCGTCCTCTGATGCTGCATCTAGTGCCAGGGTTGGTGGTCCTTTTTCCCTCCCTCCCTCCATATCTCATTCATTTTCCTTTCCCTTCCTTCCTTCCTTCCCTCCCTCCCCCTCCCTCCCTCCTCTTTCTTTCTTTCTTTTCTTTCTTTCTTTCTTTCTTTCTTTCTTTCTTTCTCTCTCTCTCTCTCTCTCTCTCTCTCTCTCTCTCTCTCTCTCTCTCTCCTTTTCTTTCTTTTCTTTCCTTGTCTCCCTTCTGTTTGGGAGAATCAGCTAAATGTCAGGATTCAGGCAGTGGCCCTTATTAAATCATGAGCTTCCAGCCAAGCTTCAAAATCTTCAAAGGATTTATTTAGAGCTAACGTGTCAGTATGACATTGGTCATTCAAGAAGAACTTCATGACAAACGTGACTTATGAGGATACCTGATGAACCAATAAATGTAATTTGTTATGGACGTCTTGTTGAGTTGTCTATCTGCATCTGTACAGCTTCAAATCCACCTCTGTACAGGATACAGAAAAGTAAAAGATGGTTATCTCCTAACCCATCTCGTGGGGATAGAAAGAAGCTGCTATGAGTGCATGAGTTCAGGCAAAGAATGAAGAAAGCTCCCCCAACCCATCGAGGGTCAAACTAGTGACCAATCAGGATTACAGATGTGGTCACGTGACATGGACTACGTTTCCCAGGATACCTTTAACTGGGAAACTTACCTCAAGTCCTGATCTATACATTACTCGGGATCTAACGTGTGTGCCACCTCTTCAGCCCTTATTCTTAACACTGGTACACCACAGGGTTGCGTGTTGAGCCCCTTACTCTATATTCTTTATGTGCATGACTGCATTTCCATTCACACCAGTAATACTATTGCTAAATTTGCAGGTGATACAACAGTGGTGGCACTTATGTGGGGTGAGGATGAGTCTGCCTGCCTTGATGAGGTGGACCTGTTGCTTTCATGGTGTGGAGACAACTTGGTCCCCAACACCAATAAAGACCAAGGAGCTTATAGTGGATTATAGAAGGAACAGACCAGACATCCAGGCCTTGCTTATCAATGGCGACCGAGTGGAGCAAGTGGCCAGTTTTAAGTTTCTGGGTGTTACCCTAAAAGAGGACCTGACCTGGGGTGCCCACATTGCAGCCCTGGTCAAAAGGGCCTAGCAGAGATAGAAGACATATACTATAAGCAAACGGCAAAGGTAATGATAGAGGGAGAATTTACAGACTCTATTAATATAAGAAAAGGTACAAGACAAGGATGCCCACTATCACCTTTGCTATTTGTATTAACTTTGGAAGTATTGAATAGAAATGTTAGAGATGATAAAGGTATAAAAGGAATGAAAATCAAAAAGGAAGAATTTAAATTGCAAGCCTTTGCGGATGATTTGGCCTTTATTTTGGAAGACCCCTTAGAAACAGCTCCAAAACTATTGGAAAAGATAGAGACTTATGGTGAGGAGGCTGGTTTGAAAATAAACAAAGATAAAACAAAGATTTTGACAAAGAATATGTTAATAAGACAAAGAGAAGAACTGGCAGATCTATTGAAAATTCAAGTCACGAATAAGGTTAAGTATTTGGGGATACACTTGACACCAAGATGTAGTACATTAAAAGAGAACAATTACATTAAACTCAAACAACAGATAGCGTTAGACTTGACGAAATAGGAAAACCTACAATTGTCATTAATAGGGAGAATCTCAACAATCAAGATGAATATTTTACCCAGAATTTTGTATTTGTTTCAAACAATACCAATTAGGCTTGGAAAAGACTATTTTGAAGACTTAAATAAAATTTTCTTGAAGTATATATGGCAAAGCAAGAAAGCGAGAATAAAGTTAAAACTTTTACAGGATGCTAGAATTAGAGGAGGATTTGGTCTGCCTAATTGGGAGTTGTACTATCAAGCTGCAAATTTGATGTGGGTTAAGAAATGGATAACATTAAGAAAGACCAGATTGTTGACGCTAGAAGGACATGATTTGTTGTTGGGCTGGCATGCTTTTCTATGGTATAAGGGAACTAAAACACAGGGCTATTTTAGAAGACATCATATATGGGAGTCTTTGTGGTTAAATTGGGAGAAGATTAAAAGACAATGTTATTTGAAAATCCCAGTTTGGTTATTGACTATTGAAGCTTTTTCCTATCCTGTAATATATAAGAAGGAACAAACAGATATGGGGAAATATTGGATGAAAAGTGTGAACTTAAATCGATGCAAAATTTAGAGGAACAAGGTATAAAGATGAATTGGTTTTCATATGCGCAAATACATTCAAGGTATGATGAAGATTTTAAAACAGAAGGATTCTATGATAAATTGACTGACTTAGATAAGATTTTGACAGGTACTGATGAAAAGGTGATTAAAAAATTATATGGTTATTTATTGGAAATTAAACTAGAGGAAGAACAAGTTAAAGAAACTATGATTGCTTGGGGGAAGAATTTTGGATAAGGGATTGATTTAGAGAAATGGCAAAAATTGTGGTCTCAAAATTATAAAATGACAATGTCAACAGCATATAAAGAAAATTTGTATAAGATGTTTTACAGGTGGCACTTTCCCCCCAACAAGAATAGCAAGAATGTTCAAGAATAAATCTGAAAAATGCTGGAAATGTCATCAGATACCTGGCTCATATTACCATATGTGGTAGACTTGTGAGGATGCTAGAAAATATTGGACTAAAATTCGCATGTGGTTGGAAAAAATGACAAAGAAACACATAGACTTGAAACCAGAGATCTTTTTATTGGGAATTTTACCTGATACATATAGTAAAGATTTGAAATACCTGATTGTAAATGTATTAACAGTGGCTAGGATTGTATTTGCTAAAAACTGGAAAAATGAGAAAATACCATTGCAGGAAGAAATCATTAAGAAAATATTGGAATGTGCTGAAATGAGTAGATTGACATTTGAAATTAGAGAACAAGAGGATCAACAATTTTATAAAATTTGGGACCTTTTCTACCAATGGTTAGATAATAAAATACAATAATAAAATATCTAGAATTCTAGGAAATAATGAATATATAAAGATATATTTCTTTTTTATATATATCATATCTATAAAATGTTTTTAGGATAGATTTGGTATGATTATATGATTTGTTATAAAATAAACTAAGTAAATTAAAGTTATCTCGCAAAGTATGTATGAATAAAATTATAGTCAAATGATTGTTTAATAGTGATACTAGGGTATTTAATTTCTGATTGATAATATGAGTTATTATGAAATGTAACTGTAATTGAGACTATGAAATGGATGCACAAAAAATTGGTAAACCAACCAACACACTGTATATTTATGAAAGAAAGCTGGATGTTTTTATGTTTTGTTTATTTGTCTTTAAAAACCAATAAAATTGTTTTCAAAAAAAAAGGGGGGGAGCCCAGCAGAGTTTATACTACCTGAGGCTTCTCAGAAAACAACAACTGAATGAGAAACTGCTGGTGACCTTCTACCGCTGCACCATAGAGAGCATTTTAACATACTGCACCTCTGTATGGTTTGTCAATTGCACAGTGGCAGATAGGAAAGCACTCCAGAGGGTTAACATCATTGCCCAGAGGATCATTGGCTGCCCTCTCCCCTCTTTGGAAGAGCTTCATAGCTCCCGCTGCCTTAAGAAAGTTCAGAACATTCTCAAAGATCCATCTCATCCTGGGAACCCTTTTTTTGAACTATTACCATCTGGCAGAAGGTACAGAAAAATAAAAACAAGGACAAAATAGGCTGAAAAACAGCTTCTATCCCAGGGCAGTTCCTCTTTTGAATTCTGCTGTACAGTGCAGTGTTGGTGTGGTGTCGGGTTCAATGTGTGAAGGGAGAAGGATGTGTCTTTGTGTTCATTTTCATGGTCATGATCAGGATGTGCACTGAAGATGGCGTTTGATTTCGTTGTAGGAGGTGCAATGACAATAAACTAAACTAAACTGAACTAAAGAGGAGATATGAGGCCTGGGGACCCCAAAAGGAACACAAACCCCTTCTAACTAAAGTTCCCTCACATTGAATTCTGGGGAATCTCACACGTCTGCATGGCCAGATCCAGCTGGTGGCTAACTAGGTTTCTTCAGGACTCTCCTGGACCAACATTACAACAAAGACTAACCGATCCTGCTCTTTTATCAGGAGGGACTCTGGCAAAGGAAGACCTCGGTTCATACTTTCCCCTATGAAAATTTTACATACTCAGGAAGTTCACTTGCCTTTTGACTCAGATGGGTTTAACCACAGAGTTCTTCAGGGCTACATGAATTTGCACTGTTACAATTCAGAGCATTTCAAACTCAGCTTTTATTCTCTCTAGTAGAAATCATTTGCTCTTGAAAATTGGGATTCTTTTTATCAGTCATTTTTGCTGGGGATTTAACTGATCTCAGGGATTCCATCCACAGAAAACATGAATTGAACCATGAAGTTTATTTTGATCCTGAGATTATATTGAGATTCAGCAGTTGTTCAATTAACAAAAACCTGCATTACATTTTATGATGTACCAAAGATTTACCTGCAGATGTTATGGAGATCAATGGTGTGCTAGGATTTTGAAGTAAAAGGAATAAAATCAAACTTCCTCAATTAAAGTTTGTCTCCTGGGTGTGGGGTGGGATCAGGGGTGGCGGGTGGGTGTCTCATTGGTGAAGAAGCCACACGTGGCTTTGCATCCTTATGGAGTTGCCGTCCTGGTTCACTGGACACGGTAAGGAAGCCTCCTAAGTGGCAAGAGGAGGAGGTGGCTCCCAGCCAGAAGCTGAGCTGTGGCAGGTAGAAAGACAGGTGGAGTCTTGGATTACCTGGAAGGACTAAGGGTGACCAGATAGCAGTATTCCAGTATTTGAAGGGTTCCCGGAAAGAAGGGGGGGTCCAATTATTTTCCAAAGCACCAGAAGGCAAGAAACAATGGATGGAAACTAATCAAGGAGAGAAGCAACCTGGAATTAAGGCAAAACTTCCTAACAGTGAGGACAATTAACCAGTGGAAGATCTTTGCGTCCAGAACTTGTGGGTGGTTTTTAGGAAGAGGCTAGACTGCCACTTGCCTGGAATGGAATAGGGTCTCCTAGTTTGACCAGCGGGGTCGGACTAAAAGACCTGCAAGGATGCTTTCAGCCCTATTCCGATTGATCTCTCTCAGGCGGCCTCAGGAACCTACCGATCCCTTACTTGGGAAGAGGGACACAAGGTCCTTCTCCCACTGGCCTTTCAGTGACCACTTTCTACCACCTGTATTTTCCAGGGGGGAAGCTGGGAGGCTGGGGAGGCAGCTGCAAAGCCAGTGAGATCCCTGTCAGCTATACGGGAAGAGTGCCAATAACTTGCCATGTGTCAGATGATGCCCCATTCAAAATTCAAGAAAGAAATACTTAGACTCCATAGATTAGAGAAAAGATATCTTTTACTGAAAATGAAGTGGTAGCAACCGTAGAATTCTGAATCTGAGAAATTAGGTGTGCAAATCACATGTACAAAGTGATGGAAATGTTCCCACCCCCAATAGTTCAAATGATTCTTCCAATTAAAAGTTGTGAACATGGTCATGTGGACATCTTCAGGTGGCGATGAGGCCTCTCTCCGTTGACCTTGATATATAAAGGTTTGCAGCTGCCCAGAGAAAAGAAAGCTAAGCGAGAAATAGAAACCTAAACAGGAATTTATACTCCCCCCCTCCTCATTTTTACAACACTAGAATGTAACACCTCCAGCTCGCTTCCCAGACTCTACCCCTCCTCCCCACCCCCGCCGTTACATATGGCAGCCAAAAGATGCAAAGCAATAGTAGATCTTGAAGGCTGACACCATGAATGATCAACATTTAAGGACAAGAGAAATCAGACCCCCCTCACATCCTGGACATAAAACTGTTTCAACTCCTACCCTAAAAACGACACACACCAGAACAACCAGACACAAGGACAGTTTTCCCCTCGCACGCCATCACTCTCCTAAATAAATAATTCCCTCAACACTGTCCAACTATTTACTAAGTCTGCGTTAGTGTTACTATTAACCTTCTCATCACTCCTTATCACCCCTCCCCTCCCACTTGGGACTGTATGGCTGTAACTTGGTTGCTTGTATGCTTACGATTTACATTTTCTAGTACGGGTTGATTGCTTATTTGTACCCTATGACTATCGTTAAGCGTTGTACCCAATGATTCTTGACGAATGTATCTTATCTTTCTATGGACACTGAGAGCATATGCACCAAAGACAAATTCCTTGTGTGTCTAATCACACCTGGCCCATCAAGAATTCATTCATTCATTCATTCATTCATTCATTCATTCATTCATTTATTATCTAAAGGGATCAAAACAGTGCAAGCCATGGTGTTCCCCAGGACTCTTATGAGTATTATCGAATCGAATCGAATCGAATTGAATGAAATGAAATGAAATATATATAAAAGCGAAATACCACTCATGCATCATCACAAAATCTCCAGAACCGTAAGGCCTGCAAACTTGAAATTTGGCACGTATGTTCCTCTTGGCTTCTAGGTGCTCACTAAGAAAGGATTTTTCAAAATGACCATCAGAGCATTAGTATTTCATATATTATTATTAACGTGCTCTGGTGCTGAGGAGTTCTACTCCCCCTCTTCCCCTGAAAAATCTGTTCCAAATGCAAAACGCAAGCAGAGGAGAGGAGTTTCAGTTCTAGTTTCACAGCAGCTACCAGCTTTAGTACAAAACAGTTGAGCTAAGGCACGCCCAGGCTCCTTGCTGTCTCCTTGCTCACACAACAAATACTGTTTCAGTTTCCAAACAGCCCTCTCTCACACACTGACAGGACGCTAGCCAGATGAATACCAATGGATGCTGGTAGGCAGAGGCAGAATTTTTTCCCCTTATTTTCCTCCCAAAAAACTAAGGCCGACCACATAGTTCTGTAGTGAATACAGAGATTGAGCTAGTATAGAATATAGAGTAGTTACAGAACAGAATAAAATGGAATAGAATAACCTTGTTGTGACTTTGAATGTATACTAGTTGGCATACATTAAAAATGAATTTTTGTTTCATAAAGCTCTTAAGGTCACCACTTCCAATTTGACACTACATAAACATGATGATAAATAAGTAGATAAACAAACAAATAAATACAACATTATGTATATACCAACCTATATTATATGACACAGAGAAACAAGATTACAAGAAACAACAGCCTAGTTATACATATTTATGCTGAGACAAAGGAATCCTGCGAGTTTAGCAGACGGATGGCATAGGATAGGGAAGAAAGCCGTTACAGAACCAGGTAGTCCTGCTAGAAATCCTTGGAAACCTCCTCCCAGAGGTGAGCACGAATCTTGGAAAGTTTACCAGGCAGATGGCATAGGGAGCAAAGCTGTTACAGAATCATCTAGTCCTGCTATGGATACTTGAGAACCTCCTCCCAGAGGAGAGCAACAGAAACAGACTGTGAAGTGGGTGTGTGGGGTCTCTTGATGGTTTGAGCTCTGAGCATCAGCAGCATCCCGAAGGGAGGGAAAGTGGGACTTGGAAGAAGTGATCACGAAGAACCAACAAGGCCTTGGAGGCACAGATCCAGCCTGGGGCCTTGCATTGCAGCCCTGGCCTTTGCTGCGGGGGGAGTGCAGAAAAGCCCTCTTTAAAAGGCTCACAGCTCCGCTCTTTCCTTTGAGGGAGGACAGGGAGAGAGGAGGAGAGGCCCTGAGACCTTGGGTGGCCTGAGGACTCCACTGTGGGGAATCAGGGCGGAAACGGCTGGAAGGAGCTCTCAGAGCAGGGCTCCCTGCATTGTGCGGCCATCCTGCTGAGGTCTGAGATGTTCCCACCTTACACCGACCACCCAAAGCACCAAGGTTGCCCAAACCTTTGCATGCAGCGCAAAAGACTTCCCGGGTCCCTTTCTTTGCGGGACATGCCCGCCTCCACAGCCCCCTTGCCCCCTCGTCTTGGGGGAGGCAGGCAGGCAGGCAGGCAGGGAGCATGTGCAGAGAGCAGGGGGAGGCTCTCTTAGGCAGTAAACGCAGGAAGATCTTACTTCAGCTTCCTAGCTGGCCCAACCAGGCCTGGTGAGCCCATCCCAGGAGCTGTCCAAGGTCTTCCTAGAATTCTCTCCTGTCCAGCAGGAATCCCGGATCCGATTCCCGGTCAACGAAACGGAGGCTCTGGCTGCTCATAGATTTTGCCTCCATTCTCTCCAGGCAGTTCTGTTCAGCTAGTCCTCAATGGACGACCAAAATCGAGCCCGGAATTTATGTGGCTAAGTGGAAAATGTGCTAAGTGAGTTTTGCCCTGTTTTATGACTTTCCTGGCCACATTCCTTAAGTGAATCACTGCAGTTGTTAAATTAATAACATGGTTTCTAAATGAATCTGTTTCCCCGTTGACTTTGCCGATCATAAGGTCCCAAAAAGGGATCCCATGACTCCCGGACACAGCAACCGTCATAAACGTGAGTCAGTTGTCAAGCATCCAACCATAACTCACATGACCAGGGAGATGCTGCAACGGTTGTAAGTGTGGAGAATGGTCATAAGTCACTTGCTTCGGTGATGTTGCCACTTTGGTCACTGAATGTAGCGTTGTAAGTCCAGGACTACCTGTGCTATGGTTTCTACAATCAACTTTATGTTTTCAGTGAAACGATGTCTGTGGATCTAGTTGAAGGGCAGCTATGGAAATCCAAGCTCAACACATTTTTTTCTAGGAAAAAAAATGCAGCTTTAATTTCTGGCTGAAGATACTTTTTTTTTTTTTAATAACAAGATAAACATAAGCATACATAACAAAATAAACATAAACATAGCACAAAAAACATAAAAATATCCTTCTTCATGAATTTACATACAGTGCATCGATTGGTTTACCACTTTTTTTTGTGCATCCATTTCCTAGTCACTAGTATAATTATATTACATAATAGCTCATATTATCAATCAATAATTGTATAACCTAATATCATCACTAAAAAAAATCATTTATAATTTTGTTAATTCATATTTTAACGAGATAACTATAGTTTGCTTAATTTATTTTGCAATAAATCATAAGATCATACCAAATCTACCTTAATAATGTTTTATAAAGATAATATCAAGAAAAAAAAATTTTTTATGCTAAATCTGAATGTTCTATCATTATGTTTTATTATCTAACCATTGATAAAAAAGATCCCAAACTTCATAAAATTGTTTATCTTCTTGTTCTCTGATTTCAAATGTCAATTTACTCATTTCAGCACAATCCAATATTTTCTTAATAGTTTCTTCTTCTGATGGAGTTTTCTCACTCTTCCAGTTCTTAGCAAATACAATCCTAGCCGCTGTTAATATATTTACAATCAAATACTTCAAATTTTTATTATATATATCAGGTAAGATTCCCAATAAAAAATCTCTGGTTTCAAGTCTATATGTGTCTTTGTCATTTTTTCCAACCACATGCGAATTTTAGTCCAATATTTTCTAGCGTCCTCACAAGTCCACCACATATGGTAATATGAGCCAGATATCTGATGACATTTCCAGCATTTTTCAGATTTATTCTTGAACATTCTTGCTATTCTTGTCGGGGGGAAATGCCACCTGTAAAACATCTTATACAAATTTTCTTTATAAGCTGTTGACATTGTCATTTTATAATTTTGAGACCACAATTTTTCCCATTTCTCCAAATCAATCCCATATCCAAAATTCTTCCCCCAAGCAATCATTGTTTCTTTAACTTGTTCTTCCTCTAGCTTAATTTCCAGTAAATAACCATATAGTTTTTTAATCACTTTTTCATCAGTACCTGTCAAAATCTTATCTAAGTCAGTCAATTTATCATAAAATCCCTCTGTTTTAGAATCTTTAACAGACCTTGAGTGTATTTGCGCATATGAAAACCAATTTATCTTTATACCTTGTTCTTCTAAGTTTTGCATCGTTTTAAGTTCACCCTTTTCATCCAATATTTCCCCATATCTAACTGTTTGTTCCTTCTTATATATTATAGGATAAGAAAAAGCTTCAATAGTTGATAACCAAACTGGGATTTTCAAATAACATTGTCTCTTAATTTTCTCCCAGTTTAACCATAAAGACTCCCGTATATAATGCCTTCTAAAATAGCCCTGCGATTTAGTTCCCTTGTACCACAGAAAAGCGTGCCAGCCCAGTAATAGATCATTAGACTCTATTAACATAAGAAAAGGCACAAGACAAGGATGCCCATTATCACCTTTGTTATTTGCATTGACTTTGGAAGTTTTGAATTAGAGAGGACCAAAATATAAAAGGAATGAAAATCAAAAAGGAGGAATTTAAACTACAAGCCTTTGCGGATGATTTGGTTTTCATTCTGGAAGACCCTCTAGAGACAGCTTTAAAATTATTGGAAAAGATAGAGACTTATGGTGAGATGGCTGGTTTGAAAATAAATAAAGATAAAACAAAGATTCTGACAAAGAACATGTTATTAAGACCAAGAGAAGAGCTGGCAGACCTATTGAAAATTCAAGTTATGAATAAAGTTAAGTGTTTGGGGATATATTTGACGTCAAGATGCACTACATTGAAAGAGAACAATTATATTAAACTCAAACAGCAGATAGCACTTGATTTGAAGAAATGGGAAAACCTACAACTCTCATTGATAGGCAGAATTTCAACAATCAAGATGAATATTTTACCTAGAATTTTATATTTGTTTCAAACAATACCAATTAGGCTTGGCAAAGATTATTTTGAAGATTTAAATAAAATTGTGTTGAAGTATATATGGCAAGGTAAGAAAGCGAGAATAAAATTAAAACTTCTACAAGATGCTAGAATTAGAGGAGGATTTGGCCTCCCTAATTGGGAGTTGTATTATCAAGCTGCAAATTTGATGTGGGCTAAAGAATGGATAACATTAAGAAAGACTAGATTGTTGACATTAGAAGGTGATTTTCAAGCTCTTTTTATTGTGCGGTAGATCGGCTTTTTTTGGCTTCGGATTGGCGGCAGCTTATATAGATCTTGCACTAGGCGCCATAGCCAATGACAGCCGTTCAAATTGATTCATAACGGCCAATCAGTGCTGTACATTCAACCAATCCAAACGCTGTGCATTCTAGCCAATCAGAATACAGTATTACAAGAATGCAAATACAGAACACTTCTTTTTTTTTTTTAACAAACTTTATTCAATTGTTCACATTAAAAACAAAAATCTCTTTTTAGTGGACAACATATTTCCGGGTCATCATCTTTAAATACAAATATGACAGAAATTATACATTGATATATGCATACTTAATTCTATTATTACCTTTTCCATTCCAGATTTTCAGTAAGGAGAGAAACAAACATATTAATTCTAGCCTCCTTCATTAATCTCAATCAATTTTGTTTCATTTCAATTATTTCAAAAATAATCCTTTAGTATTTGTTTTTAAACATAAGGATAAACAATATGTACTTGCCTAATAAATAATAATAAAGTTTAATTCTAAATTCTTTCATTAATCTCAATCTAAACATCTTTTTATTTCATTTCAATTATTTCAAATATAATCCTTAATATTTATTTTAAAAATAAAAATAAACAATATATATTTGCCTAATAGTAGTAATAATGAAGTTACCAATGTCTTTCCTCGCTTTTATTAATCTATATTAAATTTATTAGTTTAGCTGGTTCTTTAATCTGCCATATTCCTTTTCCATTACACATTTTTTTTTATAATTCTAAATTAATACAGATCTTAACACACCCATACACAAAAAAAAGAACAAGTATGAGTTTCCCCTCTTTTACTGTTTTGAGTGTAACACCTTAAGGATTAGAATATACCTTTATTCCCTCATCTTAATTCCCAATAAACCATTAGTCATTACATTTTTTTTTAATTGGAAAGACAAATACAGAACACTTCTGACGGAGGGTTTCTTGGTATTTTTCATCCCCCCCAACTCGAATTTAATAAAGACAAAGGAACACACTTTTTTCAATATTTTACTGAGCTAGTGCTGAACATTGGTTATTCCAAAGAGCTCCGACATAATCTGCCCCCACTTATCCTGAGCCCCTTCTTTGATATTTTAAACAAGTTTCCTACAGTTATAAAGAAGCAAAAAAACCCACCCATATTTATTTATGTAATAATTTATTTATTCTTCACGTCCTAGATATTAACCAAGTATCTTCATCCTACATTTTAAGGAGATACTTGGTTGATACCCAGGATGCTGTGTGTCCTAATTCATATTCTCCGATGAAGCCTGGACAAGAGTCATCAAGCATGTTCTCCAGTTAGAGATTTGCACATAAAAAAAAAAAAACTCCAGTTGCTTAGTTCTAATCTTTGCAAGACATGAATGGGTTGCACTTTCGATTCCAGAAACGGCAGAGGAGAAACGAAGAAACAAAACGAGGAACTTGACGAAAATAACTCCTATGCAAAGCGGCAGCTCTTCTCCCCCACCCCCGCCCCGCCCCGCCCTTAGAGGCCGAGGAGCACTTGGTCGCTGTGCCCCAAAGGCCAAGAGTAGCTGCTCTTTGATCGGCGGAGACTCTGCAAAAGGACGTCCCGGTAACACTGAAGGAAATGCGGTTGTTCCAAGTGGAATGGGGGGTGGGGGGGCTTTGAACCTTCTGACGGAGGGTTTCTTTTTTTCTTTTATCCCCCCCCCCACCTCCCCGCTTGGCTTCAGCCCTAATTCAGCTCGGTGCCGCCGCTCTTTCTTTCCGGCCGTCTCCTCTGCCCTCGCTGCGCCCGCCAGAGGCCAACGTCGCCCGCTCCTTTGGGGCCGCTCGCGGGGAGCGGGGCTTCCTCCTGAGCCGAGTCCAGAGGGGGGGAGCCGGGAAAGGAGCCGGGGAGGGACGGGGTTCGTCCTGGGAGCTCAGGATGGGGGGGGGGGAGGGAAGCCAAGCAGAGGCACCTTAAGGAAGCTCAGGGATTAAGAGCCCGTCTGGATGGCCTTCAGAAGCCTTCCCAGTTTCCTCTCGGAGGGGATTCCCTGGGAGGAAGGATCAAGCCCAAAGCCCAGCCTATTTCTACCAGAAATGTGGCCAGAAATCTGAGTTGGAGCTGTTCTCCATGAATTTAATAAAGACAAATAAGTACACTTTTTTTTCTTGAACAGAACATGGCTCAGTGACTGTAGACTTCCTTTATCAGAATCTTTTCATTTTTAAATTTTTTATTGAACAGCTGCTCAAATTTCCCCCCCTCCCACAGAGCTCTGATACAATCTGCCCCATGATAAAATTAAAAAAAATCTCCTATAGTTGCAAAGAAGCAAATACAAATTTATTTGTTCATCACATTCTCCAAATATAAGAAATATAAATAGGAATTTATTCTATTTTGTAGTCCACGTTTTTCTTTGTACGCTTCAAGGGTCCTACATTCACATTTCAAATAAAAGTTAATCCCAATATAAAAACAGACATTATTCAATTAATATTTCCTTCCGATGGACAGAATCCCTGAGGTCATTTAAATTCTCAGCAACTTAGCTGACTTATAAAAAGAATCCCGTTCTTTTTTCAGGTGCAAAGTATTGTCTCACAATGCAAATAAGTCTCACAGTGCAAATTCAGGTAGCCCTGAGCATTGCTGGGTGGCTCCTTTTGGGAGGGTGTAAACCCATCGGAGTAATGTCAATTTCTTGTATGACCACAACTGAGCCAACGTTGTGTTGCTGGATGAGTTTTGCTCTTTCTTGCCACGGTTGTTAAGCGAATCCCGGTGGCTGTCGTCTTAGGAACGTGGTTCAACGTGGTCTGTGGAGGTTCTCAGCCACCCAGGCTGGGGTTGTGCCAAAGGGGCTTTTCCAAAAGGCAACTGGACTTTCTTGCTTGGCCAGGAAGATGCTGCAAGTGCTATAAGCCATGTTCTTTTTTCGTTGCCAAAACCTAGTTAGCCACCAGCTGGATCTGGGTGTGCAATTCTGTGAGATTCCCTAGGATTCAAGGTGGGAGAGGCGTTGTTAGAAGCGGGAGGGTTTCCTTGGGGTTTCCTATGTCGTCTTTGGCGTACAGGTTAGGTTGGGAGTGGGGTGCAGCCCTGGACCGGAGACGAGGAATTCCTCACGAAAGGTCCCAAAGTTGCTTTCCACAGGCTGAAGGGCCTGGCCGTTGGGGTCCTTGACTTCGTTCTCCCCCAATCCTTGAATGGTGGGAAGAGAGGAATCTGAGGGCCAATCTTTGGGGGAGGGGGGGGGGACTTACCAACGAAGTTGGGGCATCTTCTATGGAAGGCAGAAGATAGATGGAGGCCTCCTGGAATTGTCCTTGGGATGCAAGGGAAGAAGAAAGCAGCGTGAGGTGCGTCTTAAACTCCAAGCCTCCTTCATTTAACCGCGAATATGGTTCATTTTCTTCTTTTGAATAAAAGGACATGGAGACAATCCGACTGGCCTCTGCGTGTTTTCATGGGGAACCTGGGCCCTTCCCTGCACCCTTCGTGCTGTCCTCGGGAACAACGTCTGGTCGCCTCCACAAGGACGGGGCGGGTGGGTGGGTGGAGGGACGGAGGGTTGGGCGACGGTGGGGTGGATAATTCTGCTGCAAACAGACATATCTCAAGGCTGAGAAGAACTTACCACAAAGCGGTGAACAGCCAAAGAGCAGAATAAAATAGGCTGCCTCTCGGGATCCGCCTGAAACAATAAAGAGGAGACATTGGGAGACACCGAGGAGAAACCGGGTGTAAAATGCCCCCATCTCTCCATCCAATATCGGGGCTTGCCACGGGTCACGTTGTGCTTTTTAAGTAGGAAATCTTATCCGAATGGGCCCAAAGCAGCAACCTCGGGTACTCTGTGACCGAGGACCGGGAGAGGATGCTGAGCTGTGGATCCTATTCGGGGAGGAGGGGGGGTGTCCTGGAGGGGGATTCCCAAGGCAGGATCTGGGACGGATCCCCTCCCAACCGTACCGGGAGCCAAATGTTCCTCAGCGGCCCAGATCCGGATGGAGGGCTCCGCTTCCAAAGAGACGCGCGCGCATCGAGGAGATCCACTGAAAGGAGTCAGGTTTGACCTGAATCCTGGCCGGCTCTCAGGCCAACCCACCTGTATCTCCCGAACTCAGACGTGCTTACCTGTGCCAGAGAACTTCGAAGTTCCCGTTCCAAGGAAGCCAAGATCGCCCTGCACCTGTGAAGAAACAGGCGGTGAGACCGTTGTGACAGCTGAACCCCAAAGACTTTGAGCAAAGCTGCCCCACAAAGCTCCTTCCCTTGACAGCTCACACCGAGACCATCCCGCCCCCTCCCCATGCCGTTCACCAATTCCTCTTCATGGGGAGGGGCTGTCAGAGCAGGATCCCCGCTTCTCTCCCGCACTCACCTCCGATCCCAGGATTCCCAAACTGGATCTGAAGTCTGGCCTCACATTGGAATTCATCCTGAGCTGCAAGAGCAAAAGAGATCACTTCAGTCAGGTGGTCGCCATTGGGGCTCCGGGAGGGCCGGGTGTTGGGGGCATTCGGTCCCCATCCAGTTCCCCTCCCGGGGTCGTTTACTGAGGACTGGTGCCCGGACAAATGCAGGGACGGCAGAGACTCACCTGAGACCAGAGAAAGGCGCAGTTGCCCCTGCAGAGCTTCGTTTCGACCTGCAAGGGAACAATGGGCCAGAGATGACAACACGCCCCGATGCAGACGCGTGAAGAGACCCGCGCGCCCCTCAAGACGGTCCAACCTTTCCCAAGAGATTTCCTTTGACTTCCTTAGGCCAAAGCAGGTGGATGCGCGTAAAGGAAGGGCGGTGCTTTTGGAAGCAATGCGGGAAG
This sequence comes from Pseudonaja textilis, assembly GCF_049901715.1. NCBI lineage: Eukaryota > Metazoa > Chordata > Lepidosauria > Squamata > Elapidae > Pseudonaja > Pseudonaja textilis. The sequence goes on from NW_028262977.1 coordinate 36,373, forward strand.
GTGCTGGTCGAGCCCTCCCCCCCCCCCAGCCCCACACCAAGCCATAATCCCAACCCTACCCTCCCCCTGGCTCCCTTTGCAGCCAGAGAATCTCCCTCCCGCCTCCCAGGAGATCCACCCCCGCCCCCGCCCCTGCCCCCTCCAAACCCTGAGGGAGGGGAGCCAAGAAAGGGAAAGGCCCGGTTCCTCCCCAAACTGACCTCCGAATCCGGGAGTGGGGGCTGGTCTGAGAGCCAGACGGAGGGTCGCCTCCAGTCGCCTTGGTACTGCAACAAGGAATAGAGGAAGGATTATGAGGCAGTCGATCATTCCAAGATGCCAGAAGTCCCTCCGGACACACGAAGACATGAATCCCCATTGCCTGCGCTCAGTGCCATCTCGTGGACAAGTCCTGTTGATGCGACACACGAAGACATGAATCCCCATTGCCTGCGCTCAGTGCCACTCGAGAACAAGTCCCATCGAGGGAACATATGAAGCAGTTAATGCCCCCTCACTCCCTGACTGGGAATCCGCCTAGAGGCTCCCGCTCTGCCACCCTACTTTCTCTCCTGACCAAGGCAATGCAACCCAAGGACAGCAGTCCTTCCCTCCTCTTGCGCCACATCTTGGCATCTTACCACTCGACATGGCTTCTTCTCCGTGAAACCAAAACCTCTGAATCGCCAGCAAACCTGCAAATGTCTCAAAGCGACAAAGCGCACCCGCTTAAATAGGTGCAAAGAGGCACCGCCCAGGATTGCAATTCAGTCCTGTCACGCCTACTTCCTCTCTCTAACAACTCCACCTCTAGTCCCCTGGACAGGGCACACGAAGATATGAATCCCCATTGCCTGCGCTCAGTGCCACTCATGGACAAGTCCCCTTGATGGGACACACGAGGACATGAATCCCCATTCCATGCGCTCAGTGCCATCTCGTGGACAAGATCCGTTAACGGGACACACAAAGACATGAATCCCCATTCCATGCGCTCAGTGCCATCTCGTGGACATATGAAGCAGTTAATGCCCCTCACTCCCTGACTGGGATCCCCTAGAGGCTCCCTTGCCACCCACTTTCTCTCCTGACCAAGGCAATGCAACCCAAGGACAGCAGTCCTTTCCTCCTCTTGCGCCACATCTTGGCCTCTTACCGCTCGACATGGCTTCTTCTCTGTGAAAACGAAACCTCTGAATCGCCAGCAAACATGCAAATGTCTCAAAGCGACAAAGCGCACCCGCTTAAATAGGTGCAAAGAGGCACCGCCCAGGATTGCAATTCAGTCCTGTCATGCCTACTTCCTCTCTCTAACAACTCCACCTCTAGTCCCCTGGACAGGACACATGAAGACATGAATCCCCATTGCCTGCGCTCAGTGCCATCTCGTGGACAAGATCCACTGACGGGACACACGAAGACATGAATTCCCATTGCCTGTGCTCAGTGCCACTCGAGAACAAGTCCCATCGAGGGAACATATGAAGCAGTTAATGCCCCCTCACTCCCTGACTGGGCATCCACATAGAGGCTCCCGCTGTGCCACCCTACTCTCTCTCCTGTCCAAGGCAATGCAACCCAAGGACAGCAGTCCTTTCCTCCTCTTGCGCCACATCTTGGCCTCTTACCGCTCGACATGGCTTCTTCTCTGTGAAAACGAAACCTCTGAATCGCCAGCAAACATGCAAATGTCTCAAAGCGACAAAGCGCACGCACCCGCTTAAATAGGTGCAAAGAGGTACCGCCCAGGATTGCAATTCAGTCCTGTCAACAGGTGCGGGCCGGACGACGGCTTGGCAGCTGGGCCCACAGCAGAGGGGACAGTCAACCTGCCGGCCAAAGGGAGCGAGACTCGGCAGCTGCCCTTCAAGGAGCCGGTGTGCACCCAAGGTGAGGGAGGAACCCCGCTGGCAACCGTGGAGCAGCGGGCAGGCGCCGGTGACTACGGGCGGGGACGGACTGATGGATGGAGGGGGCAGCATGCTCGGGAGCCTCGCAGGGTCTGCGTCCCTTGCAGGGTCTGCCTGCCTTCCATGCTGGCAAAGGGAGAGTTTGGGGCGTCCGGGCGCGGATGCGCACCGCCTCTCCATCCCTGGAGAGTATCGAGCCCGGGGTGGCAGGCGGCAGCTTCAGCGCTTGCAGGGCAGATTTCTCCCGTATTCTGGACTGGTGCGGTGGTATCTGATGTCCGGGGCTCGCGCGTGTGTTTTGGGTCTCCCCCTTTTTGCAAGGGGAGGTGTGTTACTCCGTTCTCCAGGGCTGACGACCGACCTCTTGCCTTTATTTACACCAAAGGGAGTGGGGGGTTGGGGGTGGGGAATGGTCTTGCCGTGGCTGGCTGGGGAGCGTGTTTGCAGGGCTGCTCGGGAGGAGATCTGGGAGTGCCCGGCTCCCCAAGGTACCCTAGTTATTTCTTGTGTACATGTTTGTGTGTGTGTAGTGACAGCTCCGATGATGTCATATGCCGCTACGACCTCTGTTGTCCGCACGTTCGTTTTCTTCCTTCCGTAAAGAATCTTTCGCTGTCAATCCCACCATTGGAGAGAATTCCGCTCGGATTGCCACAATTCCCACCCTTCGTGGACTGGGCTCCGTTTCCATCCACGAACAGTTTTGCGAGAGCGTCTGCTTGACCATGCTAACCGTGAAAACGCGCGGGGTTTACGCCATGGGTGCTTTCTCAGGAAGCGGGCATCCGGACGGCTGGCGACCCGGGACGCTGCTCCCTCCGCCGCGCTCCTGCTCCAGACTCCCGAACGCGCGTCTCAGAGTTGGAGGCGGCCGCCCCTCCGCCGAACTTGGGAATTCTGGAAACTTTGGGGAGGGGGAGCCCGCGTGGCGCTGAGGGGCGGGGAGGCTTTTCGGCGCGGAGGAGCCCCGGCAGGTGCTGCCCGAGGAGAGGTGGGGGGAGGTCCGCCACACCTGCGCCCCTCCGGGCCTTCGCGCCCTCCGGCTTCCCGCGCCCTCGCCCGACGGGGAAGGCGGCTGGGCGCGCGAGGAGTCCGGCGCTTCGTCCCCTTGCCTGCCGGGGCGCCAAGCGCAGGTGACCCTGAAGGAGATAGCCGGGGCGGAGGGCGCCGCTTCAGCCATCCGCATCTCGCCTCGCGGGGTGGGGGAGGCGGCTCTCCTGAGGGTTGCTATGGCGGAGGCGGCGGCCTCCTCGGTCTGCTTTACCCAGACAGGCGCTGAGAAAGAGCGCGCGGTGGGGGAGGGAGGGCTGAGAGCTCCGGCTCCCCTCAGAGAGGAGGCGAGGGGTCTTGGTGGGGAGGAGGGGGAGGATTTCGGGGTCCCTGGAGGGGGCAGTGGCTGGTCCGGGCCAAGGAAGCGGGGCGGGCGAGAAGTGGGGGGAGCCGGGCTGTCTGTCTGGGAGGGCGGGAGGAGAAGGGCGCTTAGTGCTTGGGGAGGGGCGGGAGAGCAGCGGGCGAGGAGCGGCCAAAGCGCCCGAGAAAGGCGGCAGAGGAGCCGCAGGAGAAGCGAGCTGAAGGGGCCCACGGATGACTGAAGCCGCGCCCTCCGCGCCGGCTCTCTCCTTCCAGTCACCTGCGCTTGGCGCCCCGGCTGGGAAGGGGACGAAGCGCCGGGCTCCTGGCGCGCCCAGCCGCCTTCCCCGCCGGGCGAGGGCGCGGGAAGCCGGAGGGCGCGAAGGCCCGGAGGGAGCGCAGGTGTGGCGGACCCCGCCCCACCTCTCTTCGGGCAGCACCTGCCGGGGCTCCTCCGCGCCGAAAAGCCTCCCCGCCCCACAGCGCCACGCGGGCTCCCCCTCCCCAAAGTTGCCAGAATTCCCAAGTTCGGCGGAGGGGCGGCCGCCTCCAACTCTGGGACGCGCGCTCGGGAATCTGGAGCAGGAGCGCGGCGGAGGGAGCAGCGTCCCGGGTCGCCAGCCGTCCGGAGGCTCGCGTCCTATTACCGCAAGCCAACCCATCCGTCGCTTCCTTTCGTCCTGACGCGAGGCTGTCTCATTTGAGTAAGGGGGACATAAGGGACGCCCGCGGCCCGCCGTCGCCTCGCCGCCCACGAACTCCTTGGCCTAGAACAGCCCCCCCCCGCCACGCCTAGGAGTAAACAGGACGTCTTTCTCCCGCCGTGGCTGCTGAGGGAGAAGCGCCTCTAAAGCGGGCCGGTCTTTCGCAGGAAGCGGGCCTCCGGACGGCTGGCGACCCGGGACGCTGCTCCCTCCGCCGCGCTCCTGCTCCAGACTCCCGAGCGCGCGTCCCAGAGTTGGAGGCGGCCGCCCCTCCGCCGAACTTGGGAATTCTGGCAACTTTGGGGAGGGGGAGCCCGCGTGGCGCTGAGGGGCGGGGAGGCTTTTCGGCGCGGACGAGCCCCGGCAGGTGCTGCCCGAGGAGAGGTGGGGGGAGGTCCGCCACACCTGCGCCCCTCCGGGCCTTCGCGCCCTCCGGCTTCCCGCGCCCTCGCCCGGCGGGGAAGGCGGCTGGGCGCGCGAGGAGCCCGGCGCTTCGTCCCCTTCCCTGCCAGGGCGCCAAGCGCAGGTGACCCTGAAGGAGATAGCCGGGGCGGAGGGCGCCGCTTCAGCCATCCGCATCTCGCCTCGCGGGGTGGGGGAGGCGGCTCTCCTAAGGGTTGCTATGGCGGAGGCGGCGGCCTCCTCGGTCTGCTTTTACCCAGACAGGCGCTGAGAAAGAGCGCGCGGTGGGGGGAGGGAGGGCTGAGAGCTCCGGCTCCCCTCAGAGAGGAGGCGAGGGGTCTTGGTGGGGAGGAGGGGGAGGATTTCGGGGTCCCTGGAGGGGGCAGTGGCTGGTCCGGGCCAAGGAAGCGGGGCGGGCGAGAAGTGTGGGGGAGCCGGGCTGTCTGTCTGGGAGGGCGGGAGGAGAAGGGCGCTTCGTGCTTGGGGAGGGGCGGGAGAGCAGCGGGCGAGGAGCGGCCAAAGCGCCCGAGAAAGGCGGCAGAGGAGCCGCAGGAGAAGCGAGCTGAAGGGGCCCACGGATGATTGAAGCCGCGCCCTCCGCGCCGGCTCTCTCCTTCCAGTCACCTGCGCTTGGCGCCCCGGCTGGGAAGGGGACGAAGCGCCGGGCTCCTGGCGCGCCCAGCCGCCTTCCCCGCGGGGCGAGGGCGCGGGAAGCCGGAGGGCGCGAAGGCCCGGAGGGGCGCAGGTGTGGCGGACCTCCCCCCACCTCTCCTCGGGCAGCACCTGCCGGGGCTCCTCCGCGCCGAAAAGCCTCCCCGCCCCTCAGCGCCACGCGGGCTCCCCCTCCCCAAAGTTGCCAGAATTCCCAAGTTCGGCGGAGGGGCGGCCGCCTCCAACTCTGGGACGCGCGCTCGGGAATCTGGAGCAGGAGCGCGGCGGAGGGAGCAGCGTCCCGGGTCGCCAGCCGTCCGGAGGCCCGCTTCCTGAGAAAGACCGGCCCGCTTTAGAGGCGCTTCTCCCTCAGCAGCCAAGGTGGAAGAAAGCCGCCACCATGTTTACTCTGAGGCGTGGCGGGAGGGGGGGGGGCTGTTCTAGGCCAAGGAGTTCGTGGGCGGCGACGCGACCTCATGTTATATGGCATAAAAAAAAATGGCCAGATAATTTGGCCGTGAGAGAAAATAATTTGGCCGTTTTTTGACTGGGGAATGGTCTTGCCGAGGCTGGCTGGGGAGCATGTTTGCAGGGCTGCTCGGGAGGACATCTGGGGGTGCCCGGCTCCCCAAGGTACCCTAGTTATTTCTTGTGTACATGTTTGTGTGTGTGTAGTGACAGCTCCGATGATGTCATATGCCGCTACGACCTCTGTTGTCCGCACGTTCGTTTTCTTCCTTCCGTAAAGAATCTTTCGCTGTCAATCCCACCATTGGAGAGAATTCCGCTCGGATTGCCACAATTCCCACCCTTCGTGGACTGGGCTCCGTTTCCATCCACGAACAGTTTTGCGAGAGCGTCTGCTTGACCATGCTAACCGTGAAAACGCGCGGAGTTTACGCCATGGGTGCTTTCTCAGGAAGCGGGCCTCCGGACGGCTGGCGACCCGGGACGCTGCTCCCTCCATCGCGCTCCTGCTCCAGACTCCCGAGCGCGCGTCCCAGAGTTGGAGGCGGCCGCCCCTCCGCCGAACTTGGGAATTCTGGAAACTTTGGGGAGGGGGAGCCCGCGTGGCGCTGAGGGGCGGGGAGGCTTTTCGGCGCGGAGGAGCCCCGGCAGGTGCTGCCCGAGGAGAGGTGGGGGGAGGTCCGCCACACCTGCGCCCCTCCGGGCCTTCGCGCCCTCCGGCTTCCCGCGCCCTCGCCCGGCGGGGAAGGCGGCTGGGCGCGCGAGGAGTCCGGCGCTTCGTCCCCTTCCCTGCCGGGGCGCCAAGCGCAGGTGACCCTGAAGGAGATAGCCGGGGCGGAGGGCGCCGCTTCAGCCATCCGCATCTCGCCTCGCGGGGTGGGGGAGGCGGCTCTCCTGAGGGTTGCTATGGCGGAGGCGGCGGCCTCCTCGGTCTGCTTTTACCCAGACAGGCGCTGAGAAAGAGCGCGCGGTGGGGGAGGGAGGGCTGAGAGCTCCGGCTCCCCTCAGAGAGGAGGCGAGGGGTCTTGGTGGGGAGGAGGGGGAGGATTTCGGGGTCCCTGGAGGGGGCAGTGGCTGGTCCGGGCCAAGGAAGCGGGGCGGGCGGAGGATAAGGGGGAGAGCCGGGCTGTCTGTCTGGGAGGGCGGGAGGAGAAGGGCGCTTCGTGCTTGGGGAGGGGCGGGAGAGCAGCGGGCGAGGAGCGGCCAAAGCGCCCGAGAAAGGCGGCAGAGGAGCCGCAGGAGAAGCGAGCTGAAGGGGCCCACGGATGACTGAAGCCGCGCCCTCCGCCCCGGCTCTCTCCTTCCAGTCACCTGCGCTTGGCGCCCCGGCTGGGAAGGGGACGAAGCGCCGGGCTCCTGGCGCGCCCAGCCGCCTTCCCCGCGGGGCGAGGGCGCGGGAAGCCGGAGGTCGCGAAGGCCCGGAGGGAGCGCAGGTGTGGCGGACCCCGCCCCACCTCTCTTCGGGCAGCACCTGCCGGGGCTCCTCCGCGCCGAAAAGCCTCCCCGCCCCTCAGCGCCACGCGGGCTCCCCCTCCCCAAAGTTGCCAGAATTCCCAAGTTCGGCGGAGGGGCGGCCGCCTCCAACTCTGGGACGCGCGCTCGGGAATCTGGAGCAGGAGCGCGGCGGAGGGAGCAGCGTCCCGGGTCGCCAGCCGTCCGGAGGCCCGCTTCCTGAGAAAGACCGGCCCGCTTTAGAGGCGCTTCTCCCTCAGCAGCCAAGGCGGAAGAAAGCCGCCACCATGTTTACTCTGAGGCGTGGCGGGGGGGGGCTGTTCTAGGCCAAGGAGTTCGTGGGCGGCGACGCGACCTCATGTTATATTGCATAAAAAAATTTGGCCAGATAATTTGGCCGTGAGAGAAAATAATTTGGCCGTTTTTGACTGGGGAATGGTCTTGCCGAGGCTGGCTGGGGAGCATGTTTGCAGGGCTGCTCGGGAGGACATCTGGGGTGCCCGGCTCCCCAAGGTACCCTAGTTATTTCTTGTGTACATGTTTGTGTGTGTGTAGTGACAGCTCCGATGATGTCATATGCCGCTACGACCTCTGTTGTCCGCACGTTCGTTTTCTTCCTTCCGTAAAGAATCTTTCGCTGTCAATCCCACCATTGGAGAGAATTCCGCTCGGATTGCCACAATTCCCACCCTTCGTGGACTGGGCTCCGTTTCCATCCACGAACAGTTTTGCGAGAGCGTCTGCTTGACCATGCTAACCGTGAAAACGCGCGGAGTTTACGCCATGGGTGCTTTCTCAGGAAGCGGGCCTCCGGACGGCTGGCGACCCGGGACGCTGCTCCCTCCGCCGCGCTCCTGCTCCAGACTCCCGAGCGCGCGTCCCAGAGTTGGAGGCGGCCGCCCCTCCGCCGAACTTGGGAATTCTGGCAACTTTGGGGAGGGGGAGCCCGCGTGGCGCTGAGGGGCGGGGAGGCTTTTCGGCGCGGACGAGCCCCGGCAGGTGCTGCCCGAGGAGAGGTGGGGGGAGGTCCGCCACACCTGCGCCCCTCCGGGCCTTCGCGCCCTCCGGCTTCCCGCGCCCTCGCCCGGCGGGGAAGGCGGCTGGGCGCGCGAGGAGTCCGGCGCTTCGTCCCCTTCCCTGCCAGGGCGCCAAGCGCAGGTGACCCTGAAGGAGATAGCCGGGGCGGAGGGCGCCGCTTCAGCCATCCGCATCTCGCCTCGCGGGGTGGGGGAGGCGGCTCTCCTGAGGGTTGCTATGGCGGAGGCGGCGGCCTCCTCGGTCTGCTTTTACCCAGACAGGCGCTGAGAAAGAGCGCGCGGTGGGGGAGGGAGGGCTGAGAGCTCCGGCTCCCCTCAGAGAGGAGGCGAGGGGTCTTGGTGGGGAGGAGGGGGGAGGATTTCGGGGTCCCTGGAGGGGGCAGTGGCTGGTCCGGGCCAAGGAAGCGGGGCGGGCGAGGAAGGGGGAGAGCCGGGCTGTCTGTCTGGGAGGGCGGGAGGAGAAGGGCGCTTCGTGCTTGGGGAGGGGCGGGAGAGCAGCGGGCGAGGAGCGGCCAAAGCGCCCGAGAAAGGCGGCAGAGGAGCCGCAGGAGAAGCGAGCTGAAGGGGCCCACGGATGATTGAAGCCGCGCCCTCCGCGCCGGCTCTCTCCTTCCAGTCACCTGCGCTTGGCGCCCCGGCTGGGAAGGGGACGAAGCGCCGGGCTCCTGGCGCGCCCAGCCGCCTTCCCGCGGGGCGAGGGCGCGGGAAGCCGGAGGGCGCGAAGGCCCGGAGGGGCGCAGGTGTGGCGGACCTCCCCACCTCTCCTCGGGCAGCACCTGCCGGGGCTCCTCCGCGCCGAAAAGCCTCCCCGCCCCACTAGCGCCACGCGGGCTCCCCCTCCCCAAAGTTGCCAGAATTCCCA
>NW_028262977.1:45287-49365 GCF_049901715.1 Pseudonaja textilis
GTCTGGAGAGCCAAACACAGACCACCCTCAAGACAGACACACACACCAACAAACTCAGGAAACTACAACAATGCCAGAAACCAACTCCCCTCCCCCACAGCCACACATGAAACAAACATTGCACAACATCTCAGACAAGATCCTCACTGAAGCTGAAACAAAGGTCCTTTCAAAAGGATTCAACTTTGCTGTCGCTCCCAAACACATCCCCACAGAAACCATCATATGCGGAGTTGAAACCAGCCTGACCAAAACCAACCCTGATGATGCTAACAAAATCAGACTCGAAACCACCAACATCCTCTGCACTAGCAAACCACCCAAAAGCAACTTATCCAAAGAAGAACAAACTGCACTACTTAACCTGAAAGAAGACACCAGCATAATAATCCTACCAGCAGACAAGGGCAACGCGACAGTGGTTATGAACACATCTGACTACCAAACCAAGCTAACCAACCTACTCCAAGACCCCACATACAAACCGCTAAAGACAGACCCCACCACCTACCTAGAAAAAAACTACCAAATCCAAAATAAAAGCCTCCCCCCATCAGTGAAGAAATCCAGCAAGGAATCATACCCAGAGAAAAATCATCCAGATGCCCCAAGCTTTATGGTCTCCCCAAAATACACAAAGAAGGAACCCCACTCAGACCAATAGTCAGCTCCATAGGCTCACCTCTACAAAACCTGGCCAAATTCCCCGCCAAACAACTACAACCCTATGCAGAATCCATCAACTCACACGTAAGAAACTCATTCCAGTTCATCGAGATCATAAAGAAACAAAACTTACAACCTAGCGACCTACTAGTAAGCTTCGATGTCATATCCCTCTTCACCCAAGTGCCAATAAAAGAAGCCTTGACAGCCATCCAAAACAAATACAACCCCCCCAAGCACATCCTAGATCTAACCAACCACTGCCTATCCAATACATACTTCACCTACAATGGACAAAATACAAACAAATAGAAGGAGCACCCATGGGATCACCCCTCTCACCTGTCATCGCAAACCTCTACATGGAACACTTTGAAACACAAGCTCTAGAAAATACGACCACAAACCCAAACTCTGGCTCAGATACGTAGATGACACCTTCATAATCTGGCCACACGGGAAAGAAAACCTGAACAACTTCCTCACATACCTCAACAGCCTACACCCCAAAATACAATTCACCATGGAAACAGAAGCCAACAATCAACTTCCCTTCCTAGATGTCTTGGTATACAAAAGATCCAATGGCTCCCTAGGACACACCATCTACCAGAAGAAAACACATACTAACCGCTATCTACATGCACTCTCACACCACCACCCAGCACAGATCAATTCCGTAGCCAAGACACTCATCTCCAGAACAAAATGCTTAGCCGATGAACAACACCAAAAAACCGAACTACACACTCTCACCAACGTACTTACAGCCAATGGATTCCAAAGAAAGAAGATTACCCACCTAATCCAAAAAGAAACCCCAACCAAAATCCAAGACAGAGAACAAGAAAACGGCAAAGCCCTCCTCCCATATATAAAAGGCACTACAGACAAAATTAGCAAGATCCTCCAAAAACACAACATCAAAACAGCATTCTGCACAAACAGAAAAATATCCACCATCCTAAGAAACCCCAAAGACAAAATCAAATTGAAAACCAAGGAGTATACGAAATCCCCTGCACTGCCTGCCCTGCCACATACATTGGACAAACTAACAGAAGAATAAGTGCACGCATTGAAGAACATAAGAACTCAATCAAAAAGAAGAAACGACCTCTTCCCTGGTCCAACACCTCAAAGCCACAGGACATGAAATTGATTTTAAAAATACCAGAACTATCGCCAAAACCGAACACTTCAACAGCAGAATAATCAGAGAAGCCATAGAGATAGAAAAACGCCCACACAGCATGAACAAACGAGATGACACCTCCCGCCTTCCAGCCATTTGGAAACCCGCCCTCATGAACAGACGAGTACCTAACATGAAGAAGGACACCAGACCCACACCCATGAGAGCCACACAAGATGCCACCACCACACTTCCATATAGAAAACAGACTCCCACCCATTCAGAAAATGAGACACGACCATGGACCAGAAGCTGCACTGCAGCTGCATCACTACTCACTTCAAACCCCTCTGAGCCATACATGAAGCAAACCGACACCCACTATGAAGATGCAGCAGGACCACGTACTAGAAGCCAAACAGCAAGATCACAACTCACCAGCTCAAATCCCCAGCAACTAAGACTAACCTGAGCACAACCAAGCCCCCCACCTGAACAGAACACGCTCCAACCAATCAGAAACGGCTAACCCCCAACCAATCAGAACACAGCCAAACCCCTACCAATGAGAACACACCCCCACCCAATCAGAACACAGCCAAGCCCCCACCCAATCAAGTCCCACCCCACTGGCAGTTAAAAGGAGGAAGCAGCTGCAATCTCACATTACTCTGAGAAGCACAGAGCCGGAGACAGAAGCCTGAAGACGATGAATGAGACTTCATCGAAACGTTGCCTAGATACTTGAATCTTACGCGGAGAAAACCCGAACAACCAAAGATCCACATATATATATATATATATATATATATATATATATATATATATATATATATATATATATATATATATATACACATACATACATACACACACACACACACACACACACACACACACACACACACACTCACTTCAAGAGATTGGATTGGTCAATCTTGTTGACTTTTTGAAGCACAAAAACGTTGAGATGATTTCCTTCCTCCCTTGCGTTCCCTCTCCAAAGAAAGAGAGGACCCCATACCTGCCATGGCTGAAGCCTTTGAGCCTCCAACTTCTCTTCTCTCTCTTTCCTTCTTCTCTTGAACATGGAGGAATAGGCAGCATTCAAGGTATGGCCTAGAGTATTAATCAAAGTGTAAGCCAAATGGGTATATCCATTCCAGATCCTGTTTCTTTCCACTTTTGTTTTCAGTGGTGATTTCTGAATGCATCTTCTTTGGCCTTTGACAGAAATGATGTCTTTTGAAAAAGAACAGTGAAAAGACTGATCTCCTAACTGTGGTTGTACAAAGAGATCTGGTTCGAAGGAACTATCATTTGGCCTTTTTTTCTGCTGAAAACTATAGGTCCAAACACTATGGACGTATTTGAGCAATGTGTTTCTTCTTATTTGCAATTCCCCAAGGCCTGCATTTATCCAGACTTTCCCTTCAATGGGTTCTGGCAAACTTGTAAGTGTTGAATGGAAAAGAAGAAGTCTGTCCCAAAAGGAAAAATATTCTATAAAGTGAACAAAGACATTGACTTTTCTCCACTTAGAAATAGCATCCCTGAAGAGTTCTGTTTGTCCTGTAGTTGAGAATTGTTGTGATATAACAATACAAATTCCATTCCTGACAAGAATAGGAGTAAAAGTCCTCATGAAATTTTCTCCCTTCTCTGTGTCTGAAGCAAAGAGGCCAATCAAGATCCATCTGAAATGGAGAAGCAGTTGGACAATTCCTGGGTAGAGAATCTCTAATTTAGGGAGCATCTGGTAGAAAAATGGGAATTGACTTTTATCACTCAGAGCTTCTGAAGCACTGAAACGGATCTGAAAAAGCGGCAAAGAATGCTGTATTTAGGATCAGTTATTAGCTTTCAATAAATCCACCTTTTTTTGTTATGAGCATATTATAATATTGTATTGCAGATTAGCCAATGGATCATATCAAGATAAAAATATTAAACACAGATCATTAGCAAGAAAAAAAGAAACAAATTAAATATGAATCAGAATAAAGAGTGTAAATCATATTTCTGTATCACCCCTATTTTTTTCCACAATCAGAACCACATTTGCAGATTTCAGCTGAACTTTTTTGTTCAAATAAAGAGCCATATTATATGTAAGTTTTAAATTATGTCAACAAAGAAAATATGTTGTTGTTTAGATATAAGGATTGCAATAGGTCATTCATTAATGTGCCATTCAACATACTGATCTCTTTTTCTTATACAATTGATATTAAAATAATAGATGTGTTAAGTCTTCTGTCTTTGGATTTCCAAAAA
>NW_028262978.1:0-555 GCF_049901715.1 Pseudonaja textilis
CACTCAGTCTCCATTGATAAGCAAGGGCTGGAGGTCTGATCTGTTGCTTCTATAGTCCGCTATAAGCTTCTTCATCTTATTGCTGTTGAGGACCAAGTTATTGTCTCCACACCATGAAAGCAACCGGTCCACCTCATCTTGGTAGGCAGACTCATCCCCCTGCAGAGGAGTCTCACCACTGTTGTATCATCTGCAAATTTAGCAATAGTATTACTAGCGTGAGTGGGAATGCAATCATGTACATAAAGAGTATAGAGTAAGGGACTCAACATGCAAACCCTGTGGTGTACCAGTGTTAAGAATAAGGGCTGAAGAGGTATGATTACCTAATCTGACCCTCTGTGAGCATCCAGACAGGAAATCCATAATCCAAAGGCAGATTGAATTAGAAAGCCCAAGGTCCAGAAGTTTAGACACTAGTCTATGTGGAAGAATTGTGTTAAACGCAGAACTAAAATTGACAAAAAGCATCCTCACGTAGCCCCCCTTGCTGTTCTAGATGAGTCAGAGCAGTGTGAAGAGTGATGGCTATAGTGTCCTCTGTAGATCTATTTT
>NW_028262978.1:655-48786 GCF_049901715.1 Pseudonaja textilis
CATTATTATTATTAATCTTAGTGAGATTCAACCTTGGGGCTTGCTGGTGCTCAACACCTCAAGTCCCTAACCATTATTATTATTAATCTTAGTGAGATTCAACCTTTGGGTTTGGTAGCTCAACAGCTCGAGTCCTAACCATAATTATTATTACTTAGTGAGATTCAACCTTTGGGGCTTGGTAGATCAAAGCTCGAGTCCCAGCCTATTATTATTATTATCTTTAGTGAGATTCAACCTTGGGGCTTGTTGGTAGCTCAACAGCTCAAGTCCCAACCATTACTATTATTATTATTAATCTTTAGTGAGATTCAACCTTGGGCTTGTTGCAGATCAACAGCCGAATCCCAAGCCATTATTATTATTAATCTTTAGTGAGATTCAACCTTTGGGGCTTGTTGGTAGCTCAACAGCTCAAGTCCCAACCATTATTATTATTAATCTTTAGTGGACACCCCAGTTGAGACCCCATTATTATTAATTTTGGTGAGATTCAACCTTGGGGCTGGTTGGTATCAGCCAAGCCATTATTATTATTAATCTTTAGTGAGATTCAACCTTGGGGCTGGTTGGTAGCTCAACAGCTCGAGTCCCAACCATTATTATTATTATTATTAATCTTTAGTGAGATTCAACCTTTGGGGCTGGTTGGTAGCTCAACAGCTCGAGTCCCAACCATTATTATTATTATTATTAATCTTTAGTGAGATTCAACCTTTGGGGCTTGTTGGTAGCTCAACAGCTCAAGTCCTAACCATTATTATTATTATTATTAATCTTTAGTGAGATTCAACCTTTGGGGCTTGTTGGTAGCTCAACAGCTCGAGTCCCAACCATTATTATTATTATTAATCTTTAGTGAGATTCAACCTTGGGGCTTTTTGGTAGCTCAACAGCTCGAGTCCTAACCTATTATTATTAATCTTTAGTGAGATTCAACCTTTGGGGCTTGTTGGTAGCTCAACAGCTCAAGTCCCAACCATTATTATTATTATTATTAATCTTTAGTGAGATTCAACCTTGGGGCTTGGTTGGTAGCTCAACAGCTCGAGTCCCAACCATTATTATTATTATTATTACTTTAGTGAGATTCAACCTTTGGGGCTGGTTGGTAGCTCAACAGCTCGAGTCCCAACCATTATTATTATTATTATTAATCTTTAGTGAGATTCAACCTTGGGGCTTTGTTGGTAGCTCAACAGCTCAAGTCCCAACCATTATTATTATTAATCTTTAGTGAGATTCAACCTTTGGGGCTGTTTGGTAGCTCAACAGCTGGAGTCCTAAGCCATTATTATTATTAATCTTTAGTGAGATTCAACCTTTGGGGCTTGTTGGTAGCTCATCAGCTCCAGTCCCAACCATTATTATTATTATTAATCTTTAGTGAGATTCAGCCTTTGGGGCTGGTTGGTAGCCCAACAGCCCAAGTCCCAACCATTATTATTATTATTATTATTATTACTTTAGTGAGATTCAACCTTGGGGCTTGTTGGTAGCTCAACAGCTCAAGTCCCAGCCATTATTATTATTATTAATCTTTGGTAGAGATTCAACCTTTGGGGCTGGTTGGTAGCTCAATAGCTCGAGTCCCTAACCGCCATTATTATTATTAATCTTTAGTGAGATTCAACCTTTTTGGTAGAGCTCAAGTCAACCATTATTATTATTATTAATCTTTAGTGAGATTCAACCTTGGGGCTGGTTGGTAGCTCAACAGCTCAAGTCCCAACCATTATTATTATTATTAATCTTTAGTGAGATTCAACCTTGGGGGCTGGTTGGTAGCTCAACAGCTCGAGTCCCAAACCATTATTATTATATTATTATTAATCTTTAGTGAGATTCAACCTTTGGGGGCTTTTTGGTAGCTCAACAGCTCAAGTCCCAACATTATTATTATTAATCTTTAGTGAGATTCAACTCCTTTGGGGCTGGTTGGTAGCTCAACAGCTCGAGTCCCATCTACCATTATTATTATTATTATTATTATTAATCTTTAGTGAGATTCAACCTTTCGGGCTTGTTGGTAGCTCAACAGCTCGAAGTCCCAACCATTATTATTATTAATCTTTGAAGTGAGATTCAACCTTTGGGGCTTGTTGGTAGATCAACTGGCTTAGAGTCCTAACCCATTATTTATTATTATTAATCTTTGGCGAGATTCAACCTTGGGGCTGGTTGGTAGCTCAACAGCTCGAGGTCCTAACCATTATTATTATAATTATTAATTTTTATTGAGATTCAACCTTTGGGGCTTTTTGGTAGATCAACAATTCGAATCCTGGCATTATTATTATTATTATTAATCTTTAGTGAGATTCAACCTTTGGGACTGGTTGGTAGCTCAACAGCGCGAAGTCTAACTGTGTATTATTATTATTATTATTATTATTATTATTATTAATTTTAATGAGATTCAACCTTTCGGGCTGGTTGGTAGCTCAACAGCTCGAGTCCTAACATTATTATTATTATTATTATTATTAATTTGAGTGAGATTAAACCTTTGGGGCTTGGTTGGTAGTTCAACTAGCTTGAGTCCTACCCATTGTTATTATTATTAATCTTAGTGCGATTCAACCTTTGGGGCTGGTTGGTAGCTCAATAGCTCGAGTCCTAACCATTATTATTATAATTATTAATTTTTAGTGAGATTCAACCTTTGGGGCTTGTTGGTAGCTCAACAACTCAAGTCCTAACCATTATTATTATTATTATTAATCTTTAGTGAGATTCAACCTTTGGGGCTTTTTGGTAGATCAACAACTCGAATCTTAGCCATTATTATTATTAATCTTTAGTGAGATTCAACCTTTGGGGCTGGTTGGTAGTTTAACAGCTCGAGTCCTAACCATTATTATTATTATTATTAATCTTTAGTGCGATTCAACCTTTGGGGCTGGTTGGTAGCTTAACAGCTCAAGTCCTAACCATTATTATTATTATTAATCTTTAGTGAGATTCAGCTAGCCTTTGGGGCTTTTTGGTAGATCCAACAATTCGGCAAGTCCCAAGCCATTATTATTATCAATCTTTAGTGAGATTCAACCTTTGGGGCTTGGTTGGTAGCTCAATAGCTCGAGTCCTAACCATTATTATTATAATTATTAAATCTTTAGTGAGATTCAACCTTTGGGGCTGGTTGAGTAGCTCAATGGCTCAGAGTCCTAACCATTATTATTATAATTATTATTAATCTTTAGTGAGATTCAACCTTTCAGACTGGTTGGTAGCTCAACAGCTCAAGTCCTAACCTATTACTGTTATTATTAATCTTTAGTGAGATTCAGCCTTTGGGGCTTTTTGGTAGATCAACAGCTTGAATCCCATTAGCCATTATTATTATCAATCTTTAGTGAGATTCAACCTTTGGGGGCTGGTTGGTAGCTCAATAGCTTTCAAGTCCTAACCATTATTTATTATAATTATTAATCTTTAGTGATTCAACCTTTAGGGCTTGTTGGTAGCTCAACAGCTCAAGTCCTAACCATATACTGTTATTAATCTTTGAGTGATTCAACCTTTCGGGCTTGTTGGTAGCTCTTAGCTCGAGTCCTAACCATTCGTATTATTATTAATCTTTAGTGAGATTCAAACTTCGGGCTTTTTGGTAGATCCAACAATTCGAATCCAAACCATTATTATTATTAATCTTTCGTGAGATTCAACCTTTGAGGCTTTTGGTAGCTCAACTTAGCCAGAGTCTAACCATTACTGTTGTTATTAATCTTTGGTGAGATTCAACCTTTGGGGGCTTTTTTGGTAGATCCAAGCTCGCCCAATCCTAGCCATTATTATTATTAATCTTTAGTGAGATTCAACCTTTGGGGCTGGTTGGTAGCTCAACAGCTCGAGTCCTAACCATTATTATTATTATTATTATTATTATTATTATTAATCTTTAGTGAGATTCAACCTTTGGGGCTGTTTGGTAGATCAACAGCTCGAATCCAAGCCATTATTATTATTATTAATCTTTAGTGAGATTCAACCTTTGGGGCTGGTTGGTAGCTCAACAGCTCGAGTCCTAACCATTATTATTATTATTATTAATCTTTAGTGAGATTCACTTGTTTGGGGCTTGGTTGGTAGCTCAACAGCTCGAGGTCCTAACCATTATTATTATAATTATTAATTTTTATTGAGATTCAACCTTTGGGGCTTTTTGGTAGCTCAACAGCTCGAGTCCTAACCATTATTATTATTATTATTAATCTTTAGTGAGATTCAACCTTTGGGGCTGGTTGGTAGCTCAACAGCTGAGTCTAACTAACCATTATTATTATTATTAATCTTTAGTGAGATTCAACCTTGGGGCTGTTTGGTAGATCAACAGCTCGAGTCCTAACTTTATTATCATTATTATTATTAATCTTTAGTGAGATTCAACCTTTGGGGCTTGTTGGTAGCTCAACAGCTCAAGTCCTAACCATTATTATTATTAATCTTTAGTGAGATTCAACCTTTGGGGCTGGTTGGTAGCTCAACAGCTCGAGTCCAACCATTATTATTATTATTATTATTAATCTTTAGTGAGATTCAACCTTTGGGGCTTGTTGGTAGCTCAACAACTCGAAGTCCCTAGCACTATTATTATTATTAATCTTTAGTGAGATTCAACCTTTGGGGGCTTTTGGTAGTTCAACAGCTCGAGTCCTAACCATTATTATTATTATTATTATTAATCTTTAGTGAGATTCAACCTTTGGGGCTGGTTGGTAGCTCAACAGCTCGAGTCCTAACCATTATTATTATAATTATTATTAATCTTTAGTGAGATTCAACCTTTGGGGCTTTTTGGTAGCTCAACAACTCAAGTCCTAACCATTATTATTATTAATCTTTAGTGAGATTCAACCTTTGGGGCTGGTTGGTAGTTCAACAGCTCGAGTCCAAGCCATTATTATTATTATTATTATTAATCTTTAGTGAGATTCAAGCTTTCGGGCTTGTTGGTAGCTCAACAGCTCAAGTCCTAACCATTACTGTTATTTAATCTTTAGTGAGATTCAACCTTTGGGGCTGGTTGGTAGCTCAATAGCTGAAGTCCTAACCATTAATATTATTATTATTATTAATCTTTAGTGAGATTCAGCCTTTTGGGGCTTGGTTGGTAGTTTCAACAGCTCGAGTCTTAACCATTATTATTATTATTATTAATCTTTAGTGAGATTCAACCTTTGGGGCTGGTTGGTAGCTCAACAGCTCGAGTCCTAAGCCATTATTATTATTATTATTAATTTTAGTGAGATTCAACCTTTGGGGCTGGTTGGTAGCTCAACAGCTCCGAGTCCCAACCATTATTATTATTATTAATCTTTAGTGAGATTCAACCTTTGGGGCTGGTTGGTAGCTCAACAGCTTCAAGTCCTAACCATTATTATTATTATTATTAATCTTTAGTGAGATTCAACCTTTGGGGCTGGTTGGTAGCTCAACAGCTCGAGTGCTAACCATTATTATTATTAATCTTTGATTCAACCTTTGGTTTTTGGTAGATCAACAATTTCGAATCCAAACCATTATTATTATTAATCTTAAGTGAGATTCAACCTTTGGGGCTTGTTGGTAGCTCAACAGCTCAAGTCCTAACCATTATTATTATTAATCTTTAGTGAGATTCAACCTTTGGGCTGGTTTGGTAGTTCCAACAGCTCAAGTCATTAACCATTATTATTATTATTATTAATCTTTAGTGAGATTCAACCTTTGGGGCTGGTTTGATGGTAGCTCAACAGCTCGAGTCCTAGCCGTATTATTATTATTATTAATTTTAGTGAGATTCAACCTTTGAGGCTGGTTGGTAGCTCAACAGCTCAAGTCCTAACCATTATTATTATTATTAATCTTTAGTGAGATTCAACCTTTGGGGCTGGTTTGGTAGCTCAACGGCTCGAGTCCCAAGCCCATTATTATTATTATTATTATTATTATTATTATTAATTCTTTAGTGAGATTCAACCTTTGAGGCTTTTTGGTAGATCAACAACTCGAATCCTATGCCATTATTATTATTAATCTTTAGTGAGATTCAACCTTTGGGGCTGGTTGGTAGCTCAACAGCTCGAAGTCTAACCATTTATTATTTATTATTAATCTTTGGTAAAGATTCAACCTTTGGGGCTGTTGGTAGCTCAACAGCTCAAGTCCTAACCATTATTATTATTAATCTTTAGTGAGATTCAACCTTTGGGGCTGGTTGGTAGCTCAACAAGCTCGAGTCCTAACCATTATTATTATTATTATTATTAATCTTTAGTGAGATTCAAGCCTTTTGGGGCTTTTGGTAGATCAACAATCCGAAGTCCTAGCCATTATTATTATTAATCTTTAGTGAGATTCAACCTTTGGGGCTTTTTGGTAGATCAACAACTCGAATCCTAGCCATTATTAATCTTTGGTAGTTCAACGTTTGGGTCTGGTTGGTGCCATTATTATTATTAATCTTTAGTGAGATTCAACCTTTGGGGCTTGTTGGTAGCTCAACAGCTCGAGTCTAACCATTATTATTATTAATCTTTAGTGAGATTCAACCTTTGGGGCTGGTTGGTAGCTCAACAGCTCGAGTCCTAACCATTATTATTATTAATCTTTAGTGAGATTCAACCTTTGGGGCTTGGTTGGTAGATCAACAATTCGAATCTAGCCATTTATTATTATTATTATTATTATTATTATTATTAATCTTTAGTGAGATTCAACCTTTGGGGCTGGTTGGTAGCTCAACAGCTCGAGAGTCCCTAGCCATTATTATATTTATCTTTAGTGAGATTCAACCTTTGGGGCTTGTTGGTAGCTCAAGAGCTCGAGTCCTAACCATTATTATTATTATTATTAATCTTTAGTGAGATTCAACCTTTGGGGCTGGTTGGTAGCTCAACAGCTCGAGTCCTAACCATTATTATTATTATTATTATTATTATTATTATTATTAATCTTTAGTGAGATTCAACCTTTGGGGCTTGTTGGTAGCTCAACAACTCGAATCCTAGCCATTATTATTATTAATCTTTAGTGAGATTCAATCTTTGGGGCTGGTTGGTAGCTCAACAGCTCGAGTCCTAACCATTATTATTATTATTATTAATCTTTAGTGCGATTCAACCTTTGGGGCTGGTTGGTAGCTTAACAGCTCGAGTCCTAACTATTATTAATCTTTAGTGAGATTCAACCTTTGGGTCTGGTTGGTCGGTCAACAGCTCAAGTCCTAACCATTATTATTATTATTATTATTAATTTTTATTGAGATTCAACCTTTGGGGCTGTTTGGTAGTTCAACAGCTCGAGTCCTAACCATTATTATTATTATTATTATTAATTTTTAGTGAGATTCAACCTTTGGGGCTGGTTGGTAGCTCAACAGCTCAAGTCCTAACCATTATTATTATTAATCTTTAGTGAGATTCAACCTTTGGGGCTGGTTGGTAGCTCAACAGCTCAAGTCCTAACCATTACTGTTATTATTAATCTTTAGTGAGATTCAACCTTTGGGGCTTTTTGGTAGATCAACAACTCGAATCCAAGCCATTATTATTATTAATCTTTAGTGAGATTCAACCTTTGGGGCTGGTTGGTAGCTCAACAGCTCGAGTCCTAACCATTATTATTATAATTATTAATCTTTAGTGAGATTCAACCTTTGGGGCTGGTTGGTAGCTCAACAGCTCGAGAGTCCTAACCATTATTATTATTATTAATCTTTAGTGAGATTCAACCTTTCGGGCTTGTTGGTAGCTCAACAGCTCGCAGTCCTAACCATTATTATTATTAATCTTTAGTGAGATTCAACCTTTGGGGCTTTTGGTAGCTCAACAGCTCGAGTCCTAACTATTATTATTATTATTATTATTATTATTATTATTATTATTATTAATCTTTAGTGAGATTCAACCTTTGGGGCTTTTTGGTAGCTCAACAACTCGAAGTCCTAACCATTATTATTATTAATCTTTAGTGAGATTCAACCTTTGGGGCTGGTTGGTAGCTCAACAGCCTCGAGTCCTAACCATTGTGTATATTATTATTATTAATCTTTAGTGAGATTCAACCTTTGGGGCTTTTGGTAGATCAACAATTCGAATCCAACCATTATTATTATTATTAATCTTTAGTGAGATTCAACCTTTGGGGCTGGTTGGTAGTTCAATAGCTCTGATCCTCATTATTATTATAATTATTATTCTTTCTTATTATTATTATTAAGTCTTGAGATTCACAACCAGCCCAACAGCTCTAGGTCCTAAACCATTATTATTATTATTAATCTTTAGTGAGATTCAACCTTTGGGGCTGGTTGGTAGCTCAACAGCTCGAGTCCTAACCATTATTATTATTATTATTAATCTTTAGTGAGATTCAACCTTTGGGGCTGGTTGGTAGCTCAACAGCTCGAGTCCTAACCATTATTATTATTAATCTTTAGTGAGATTCAACCTTTGGGGCTTTTTGGTAGATCAACAATTCGAATCCAAGCCATTATTATTATTAATCTTTAGTGAGATTCAACCTTTGGGGCTGGTTGGTAGCTCAACAGCTCGAGTCCTAACCATTATTATTAATCTTTAGTGAGATTCAACCTTTGGGGCTTGTTGGTAGCTCAACAGCTCAAGTCCTAACCATTACTGTTATTATTAATCTTTAGTGAGATTCAACCTTTGGGGCTTTTTGGTAGCTCAACAGCTCAATCTTTAGTGAGATTCAACCTTTGGGGCTTTTTGGTAGATCAACAGCTCGAGTCCTAACCATTATTATTATTATTATTAATCTTTAGTGAGATTCAACCTTTGGGGCTGGTTGGTAGCTCAATAGCTCGAGTCCTAACCATTATTATTATTAATCTTTAGTGAGATTCAACCTTTGGGGCTTGTTGGTAGCTCAACAGCTCGAGTCCTAACCATTATTATTATTATTAATTTTTATTGAGATTCCACCTTTGGGGCTGTTTGGTAGCTCAACAGCTCGAGTCCTAACCATTATGGTTATTATTAATCTTTAGTGAGATTCAACCTTTGGGGCTGGTTGGTAGCTCAACAGCTCGAGTCCTAACCATTATTATTATTATTATTAATCTTTAGTGAGATTCAACCTTTGGGGCTTGTTGGTAGCTCAACAGCTCAAGTCCTAACCATTATTATTATTAATCTTTAGTGAGATTCAACCTTTGGGGCTGTTGGTAGCTCAACAGCTCGAGTCCTAACCCTTATTATTATTATTAATCTTTAGTGAGATTCAACCTTTGGGGCTGGTTGGTAGCTCAACAGCTCGAGTCCTAACCATTATTATTATTAATCTTTAGTGAGATTCAACCTTTGGGGCTGGTTGGTAGCTCAACAGCTTCAAGTCCTAACCATTATTATTATTAATCTTTAGTGAGATTCAACCTTTGGGGCTTTTGGTAGATCAATAAGCTCGAATCCTAAGCCATTATTATTATTAATCTTAGTGAGATTCAACCTTTGGGGCTTTGGTAGATCAACAGCTCGAGTCTAAGCCATTATTATTATTAATCTTTAGTGAGATTCAACCTTTGGGGCTGGTTGGTAGCTCAACAGCTCGAGTCCTAACCATTATTATTATTATTATTAATCTTTAGTGAGATTCAACGTTTGGGTCTGGTTGGTAGTTCAACAGCTCGAGTCCTAACCATTATTATTATTATTATTAATCTTTAGTGCGATTCAACCTTTGGGGCTTTTTGGTAGATCAACAATTTGAATCCAAGCCATTATTATTATTAATCTTAAGTGAGATTCAACCTTTGGGGCTTTTTGGTAGCTCAACAACTCAAGTCCTAACCATTACTGTTATTATTAATCTTTAGTGAGATTCAACCTTTGGGGCTGGTTGGTAGCTCAACAGCTCGAGTCCTAACCATTATTATTATTAATCTTTAGTGAGATTCAACCTTTGGGGCTTTTTGGTAGATCAACAATTCGAATCCAAGCCATTATTATTATTAATCTTTAGTGAGATTCAACCTTTGGGGCTGGTTGGTAGCTCAACAGCTCGAGTCCTAACCATTATTATTATTATTATTAATCTTTAGTGAGATTCAACCTTTGGGGCTTGTTGGTAGCTCAACAGCTCAAGTCCTAACCATTATTATTATTAATCTTTAGTGAGATTCAACCTTTGGGGCTTGTTGGTGAGCTCAACAGCTCGAGTCCTAACCATTATTATTATTAATCTTTAGTGAGATTCAACCTTTGGGGCTTTTGGTAGATCAACAGCTCAAATCCTAGCCATTATTATTATTAATCTTTAGTGAGATTCAACCTTTGGGGCTGGTTGGTAGATCAACAGCTCGAGTCCTAGCCATTATTATTATTATTATTATTATTATTAATCTTTAGTGAGATTCAACCTTTGGGGCTGGTTGGTAGCTCAACAGCTCAAGTCCTAACCATTATTATTATTATTAATTTTTAGTGAGATTCAACCTTTGGGGCTTTTTGGTAGCTCAACAGCTCAAGTCCTAACCATTATTATTATTAATCTTTAGTGAGATTCAACCTTTGGGGCTGTTTGGTAGTTCAACAGCTCGAGTCCTAACCATTATTATTATTATTAATCTTTAGTGAGATTCAACCTTTGGGGCTGGTTGGTAGCTCAACAGCTCAAGTCCTAACCATTATTATTATTAATCTTTAGTGAGATTCAACCTTTGGGGCTTTTTGGTAGCTCAACAGCTCGAGTCCTAACCATTATTATTATTATTAATCTTTAGTGAGATTCAACCTTTGGGTCTGGTTGGTCGGTGAACAGCTCAAGTCCTAACCATTATTATTATTATTATTAATCTTTAGTGAGATTGAACCTTTGGGACTGGTTCGTAGCTCAAAAGCTCGAGTCCTAACCATTATTATTATTATTATTAATTTTTAGTGAGATTCAACCTTTGGGGCTGTTTGGTAGCTCAACAGCTCAAGTCCTAACCATTATTATTATAATTATTATTAATCTTTAGTGAGATTCAACCTTTGGGGTGGTTGGTAGCTCAACAGCTCGAGTCCTAACTATTATTATTATTTATTTAGTGAGGTTGAACCTTTGGGGCTGGTTGGTAGCTCAATAGCTCGAGTCCTAACCATTATTATTATTATTATTATTAATCTTTAGTGAGATTCAACCTTTGGGGCTGGTTGGTAGCTCAACAGCTCGAGTCCTAACCATTATTATTAATTTTTAGTGAGATTCAACCTTTGGGGCTGGTTGGTAGCTCAACAGCTCAAGTCCTAACCATTATTATTATTAAACTTTAGTGAGATTCAACCTTTGGGGCTGGTTGGTAGCTCAACAGCTCGAGTCCTAACCATTATTATTATTATTATTATTAATCTTTAGTGAGATTCAACCTTTGGGGCTTTTTGGTAGATCAACATCTCGAATCCTAGCCATTATTATTATTAATCTTTAGTGAGATTCAACCTTTGGGGCTGGTTGGTAGCTCAACAGCTCGAGTCCTAACCATTATTATTTATTATTAATCTTTAGTGAGATTCAACCTTTCGGGCTTGTTGGTAGCTCAACAGCTCAAGTCCTAACCATTATTATTATTAATCTTTAGTGAGATTCAACCTTTGGGGCTTGGTTGGTAGCTCAACAGCTCAAGTCCTAACCATTATTATTATTAATCTTTAGTGAGATTCAACCTTTGGGGCTGGTTGGTAGCTCAACAGCTCAAGTCCTAACCATTATTATTATTAATCTTTAGTGAGATTCAACCTTTGGGGCTTTTTGGTAGATCAACAACTCGAATCCTAGCCATTATTATTATTAATCTTTAGTGAGATTCAACCTTTGGGGCTGGTTGGTAGTTCAACAGCTCGAGTCCTAACCATTATTATTATAATTATTAATCTTAAGTGAGATTCAACCTTTGGGGCTTGTTGGCAGCTCAACAGCTCAAGTCCTAACCATTATTATTATTATTAATCTTTAGTGAGATTCAACCTTTGGGGCTGGTTGGTAGCTCAACAGCTCGAGTCCTAACCATTATTATTATTATTATTATTATTAATTTTTATTGAGATTCAACCTTTGGGGCTGTTTGGTAGTTCAACAGCTCGAGTCCTAACCATTATTATTATTAATCTTTAGTGAGATTCAACCTTTGGGGCTGGTTGGTAGCTCAACAGCTCAAGTCCTAACCATTATTATTATTAATCTTTAGTGAGATTCAACGTTTGGGTCTGGTTGGTAGTTCAACAGCTCGAGTCCTAACCATTATTATTATTATTATTAATCTTTAGTGCGATTCAGCCTTTGGGGCTTTTTGGCAGATCAACAGCTCGAGTCCTAGCCATTATTATTATTAATCTTTAGTGAGATTCAACCTTTGGGGCTGTTTGGTAGCTCAACAGCTCAAGTCCTAACCATTATTATTATTATTATTAATCTTTAGTGAGATTCAACCTTTGGGGCTGGTTGGTAGCTCAACAGCTCAAGTCCTAACCATTATTATTATTATTAATCTTTAGTGAGATTCAACCTTTGGGGCTTTTTGGTAGCTCAACAGCTCGAGTCCTAACTATTATTATTATTTATTTAGTGAGGTTGAACCTTTGGGGCTGGTTGGTAGCTCAATAGCTCGAGTCCTAACCATTATTATTATAATTATTAATTTTTAGTGAGATTCAACCTTTGGGGCTTGTTGGTAGCTCAACAGCTCAAGTCCTAACCATTACTGTTATTATTAATCTTTAGTGAGATTCAACCTTTCGGGCTTGTTGGTAGCTCAACAGCTCGAGTCCTAACCATTATTATTATTAATCTTTAGTGAGATTCAACCTTTGGGGCTTTTTGGTAGATCAACAATTCGAATCCAAGCCATTATTATTATTAATCTTAAGTGAGATTCAACCTTTGGGGCTTTTTGGTAGCTCAACAACTCAAGTCCTAACCATTACTGTTATTATTAATCTTTAGTGAGATTCAACCTTTGGGGCTGGTTGGTAGCTCAACAGCTCAAGTCCTAACCATTATTATTTATTATTAATCTTTAGTGAGATTCAACCTTTGGGGCTTTTTGGTAGATCAACAATTCGAATCCAAGCCATTATTATTATTAATCTTTAGTGCGATTCAACCTTTGGGGCTGGTTGGTAGCTTAACAGCTCGAGTCCTAGCCATTATTATTATACTTTAGTGAGATTCAACCTTTCGGGCTTGTTGGTAGCTCAACAGCTCAAGTCCTAACCATTATTATTATTAATCTTTAGTGAGATTCAACCTTTGGGGCTGGTTGGTAGCTCAATAGCTCGAGTCCTAACCATTATTATTATTATTAATCTTTAGTGAGATTCAACCTTTGGGGCTGGTTGGTAGTTCAACAGCTCGAGTCCTAACCATTATTATTATTATTAATCTTTAGTGAGATTCAACCTTTGGGGCTTTTTGGTAGCTCAACAGCTCGAGTCCTAACCATTATTATTATTAATCTTTAGTGAGATTCAACCTTTGGGGCTGGTTGGTAGCTCAACAGCTCGAGTCCTAACCATTATTATTATTATTATTAATCTTTAGTGAGATTCAACCTTTGGGGCTGTTTGGTAGCTCAACAGCTCGAGTCCTAACCATTATTATTATTATTTATTTAGTGAGATTCAACCTTTGGGGCTGGTTGGTAGCTCAACAGCTCGAGTCCTAACCATTATTATTATTATTATTAATCTTTAGTGAGATTCAACCTTTGGGGCTGGTTGGTAGCTCAACAGCTCGAGTCCTAACCATTATTATTATAATTATTAATTTTTAGTGAGATTCAACCTTTGGGGCTGTTTGGTAGCTCAACAGCTCGAGTCCTAACCATTATTATTATTATTATTATTAATCTTTAGTGAGATTCAACCTTTGGGGCTTTTTGGTAGCTCAACAGCTCAAGTCCTAACCATTATTATTATAATTATTATTAATCTTTAGTGAGATTCAACCTTTGGGGCTGGTTGGTAGCTCAACAGCTCAAGTCCTAACCATTATTATTATTAATCTTTAGTGAGATTCAACCTTTGGGGCTTTTTGGTAGATCAACAATTCGAATCCAAGCCATTATTATTATTAATCTTTAGTGAGATTCAACCTTTGGGGCTGGTTGGTAGCTCAACAGCTCGAGTCCTAACCATTATTATTATTAATCTTTAGTGAGATTCAACCTTTGGGGCTGGTTGGTAGCTCAACAGCTCAAGTCCTAACCATTACTGTTATTATTAATCTTTAGTGAGATTCAACCTTTGGGGCTGGTTGGTAGCTCAACAGCTCGAGTCCTAATCTTTATTGAGATTCAACCTTTGGGGCTGTTTGGTAGTTCAACAGCTCGAGTCCTAAACATTATTATTATTATTAATCTTTAGTGAGATTCAACCTTTGGGGCTTTTTGGTAGCTCAACAGCTCAAGTCCTAACCATTACTGTTATTATTAATCTTTAGTGAGATTCAACCTTTGGGGCTTGTTGGTAGCTCAACAGCTCAAGTCCTAACCATTATTATTATTAATCTTTAGTGAGATTCAACCTTTGGGGCTTTTTGGTAGATCAACAATTCGAATCCAAGCCATTATTATTATTAATCTTAAGTGAGATTCAACCTTTGGGGCTTTTTGGTAGCTCAACAACTCAAGTCCTAACCATTACTGTTATTATTAATCTTTAGTGAGATTCAACCTTTGGGGCTGGTTGGTAGCTCAACAGCTCAAGTCCTAACCATTATTATTATTAATCTTTAGTGAGATTCAACCTTTGGGGCTGGTTGGTAGCTCAATAGCTCGAGTCCTAACCATTATTATTATAATTATTATTAATTTTTAGTGAGATTCAACCTTTCGGGCTTGTTGGTAGCTCAACAGCTCAAGTCCTAACCATTATTATTATTAAACTTTAGTGAGATTCAACATTTGGGGCTGGTTGGTAGCTCAATAGCTCGAGTCCTAACCATTATTATTATTATTATTATTATTATTATTATTATTATTATTAATCTTTAGTGAGATTCAACCTTTGGGGCTTTTTGGTAGAACAACAACTCGAATCCTAGCCATTATTATTATTAATCTTTAGTGAGATTCAATCTTTGGGGCTGGTTGGTAGCTCAACAGCTCGAGTCCTAACCATTATTATTATAATTATTATTCTTATTATTATTATTATTAATTTTTATTGAGATTCAACCTTTCGGGCTGTTTGGTAGTTCAACAGCTCGAGTCCTAACCATTATTATTATTATTAATCTTTAGTGAGATTAAACCTTTGGGGCTGGTTGGTAGTTCAATAGCTTGAGTCCTACCCATTGTTATTTTTAGTGCGATTCAACCTTTGGGGTGGTTGGTAGCTCAACAGCTCGAGTCCTAACCATTATTATTATAATTATTAATTTTTAGTGAGATTCAACCTTTGGGGCTTTTTGGTAGATCCACAATTCGAATCCAAGCAATTATTATTATTAATCTTAAGTGAGATTCAACCTTTGGGGCTTTTTGGTAGCTCAACAACTCAAGTCCTAACCATTACTGTTATTATTAATCTTTAGTGAGATTCAACCTTTGGGGCTGGTTGGTAGCTCAACAGCTCAAGTCCTAACCATTACTGTTATTATTAATCTTTAGTGAGATTCAACCTTTGGGGCTTTTTGGTAGATCAACAATTCGAATCCAAGCCATTATTATTATTAATCTTTAGTGAGATTCAACCTTTGGGGCTGGTTGGTAGGAACTCGAGCTATTGAGCTACCAACCAGCCCCAAAGGTTGAATCTCACTAAAGATTAATAATAATAATGGCTAGGATTCGAGTTGTTGATCTACCAAAAAGCCCCAAAGGTTGAATCTCACTAAAAATTAATAATTATAATAATAATGGTTAGGACTCGAGCTGTTGAACTACCAACCAGCCCCAAAGGTTTAATCTCACTAAAGATTAATAATAATAATAATGGTTACAACTCGAGTTGTTGAACTACCAAACAGCCCCAAAGGTTGAATCTCACTAAAGATTAATAATAATAATGGTTAGGACTTGAGCTGTTGAGCTACCAACCAGCCCCAAAGGTTGAATCTCACTAAAGATTAATAATAATAATGGTTAGGACTCGAGCTGTTAAGCTACCAAGCGGCCCAAAGGTTGAATCGCACTAAAGATTAATAATAATAATAATAATAATAATAATAATGGTTAGGACTTGAGCTGTTGAGCTACCAAAAAGCCCCAAAGGTTGAATCTCACTAAAGATTAATAATAACAGTAATGGTTAGGACTTGAGTTGTTGAGCTACCAAAAAGCCCCAAAGGTTGAATCTCACTTAAGATTAATAATAATAATGGTTAGGACTCGAGTTGTTGATCTACCAAAAAGCCCCAAAGGTTGAATCTCACTAAAGATTAATAATAATAATGGTTAGGACTCGAGCTGTTGAGCTACCAACAAGCCCGAAAGGTTGAATCTCACTAAAGATTAATAATAACAGTAATGGTTAGGACTTGAGCTGTTGAGCTACCAACAAGCCCCAAAGGTTGAATCTCACTAAAAATTAATAATTATAATAATAATGGTTAGGACTCGAGCTATTGAGCTACCAACCAGCCCCAAAGGTTGAATCTCACTAAAGATTAATAATAATAATGGCTTGGATTCGAATTGTTGATCTACCAAAAAGCCCCAAAGGTTGAATCTCACTAAAGATTAATAATAATAATAATAATAATAATAATGGTTAGGACTCGAGCTGTTGAGCTACCAACAAGCCCGAAAGGTTGAATCTCACTAAAGATTAATAATAATTATAATAATAATGGTTAGGACTCGAGCTATTGAGCTACCAACCAGCCCCAAAGGTTGAATCTCACTAAAAATTAATAATTATAATAATAATGGTTAGGACTCGAGCTATTGAGCTACCAACCAGCCCCAAAGGTTGAATCTCACTAAAGATTGATAATAATAATGGCTTGGATTCGAATTGTTGATCTACCAAAAAGCCCCAAAGGTTGAATCTCACTAAAGATTAATAATAACAGTAATGGTTAGGACTTGAGCTGTTGAGCTACCAACCAGCCCCAAAGGTTGAATCTCACTAAAGATTAATAATAACAGTAATGGTTAGGACTTGAGTTGTTGAGCTACCAAAAAGCCCCAAAGGTTGAATCTCACTTAAGATTAATAATAATAATGGCTTGGATTCGAATTGTTGATCTACCAAAAAGCCCCAAAGGTTGAATCTCACTTAAGATTAATAATAATAATTGCTTGGATTCGAATTGTTGATCTACCAAAAAGCCCCAGAGGTTGAATCTCACTAAAAATTAATAATTATAATAATAATGGTTAGGACTCGAGCTGTTGAGCTACCAACCACCCCAAAGGTTGAATCGCACTAAAAAATAATAATAATGGTTAGGACTCGAGCTATTGAGCTACCAACCAGCCCCAAAGGTTGAATCTCACTAAAGATTAATAATAATAATAATAATAATAATGGTTAGGACTCGAGCTGTTGAGCTACCAAACAGCCCCAAAGGTTGAATCTCAATAAAAATTAATAATAATAATAATAATAATAATAATAATAATAATAATGGTTAGGACTCGAGCTGTTGAGCTACCAACCAGCCCCAAAGGTTGAATCTCACTAAAGATTAATAATAATAATGGCTAGGATTCGAATTGTTGATCTACCAAAAAGCCCCAAAGGTTGAATCTCACTAAAAATTAATAATTATAATAATAATGGTTAGGACTCGAGCTTTTGAGCTACCAACCACCCCAAAGGTTGAATCGCACTAAAAATAACAATGGGTAGGACTCAAGCTAGTGAACTAC
Source organism: Pseudonaja textilis (assembly GCF_049901715.1). Classification (NCBI taxonomy): domain Eukaryota; kingdom Metazoa; phylum Chordata; class Lepidosauria; order Squamata; family Elapidae; genus Pseudonaja; species Pseudonaja textilis. The sequence goes on from NW_028262978.1 coordinate 18,462, forward strand.
CAACCAGCCCCAAAGGTTTAATCTCACTAAAGATTAATAATAATAATAATGGTTAGGACTCGAGCTGTTGAACTACCAAACAGCCCCAAAGGTTGAATCTCAATAAAAATTAATAATAATAATAATAATAATAATAATAATAATAATGGTTAGGACTCGAGCTGTTGAGCTACCAACCAGCCCCAAAGATTGAATCTCACTAAAGATTAATAATAATAATGGCTAGGATTCGAGTTGTTGATCTACCAAAAAGCCCCAAAGGTTGAATCTCACTAAAGATTAATAATAATAATAATAATAATAATAATAATAATAATAATAATAATAATGGTTAGGACTCGAGCTATTGAGCTACCAACCAGCCCCAAATGTTGAATCTCACTAAAGTTTAATAATAATAATGGTTAGGACTTGAGCTGTTGAGCTACCAACAAGCCCGAAAGGTTGAATCTCACTAAAAATTAATAATAATTATAATAATAATGGTTAGGACTCGAGCTATTGAGCTACCAACCAGCCCCAAAGGTTGAATCTCACTAAAGATTAATAATAATAATGGCTTGGATTCGAATTGTTGATTTACCAAAAAGCCCCAAAGGTTGAATCTCACTAAAGATTAATAATAATAATGGTTAGTGTTGGGTATATGGATACACCAACCAGGTTTGGGTTGAATAAATATGTAAACCTAAGATTAAGTGTCTATGTAGCTTTAAGCAAGAAACTGCAATGTCATTGTGGGTGCGGTTGCAGGCAGTAATATAGGTAGGAAGGGAAACGTAATAGCCCCGGCTTCTGGATGCACCTGGTTCTGTTCCTGGTCTGCTGCCTGCTGTGCTGGAACGTCTATCTGCTTACTTTAGGAGGCTACTGTGCCAGATACCATTTCAACTGAACACAAGGACTGTTTGCCTGGTGAGCTGAGGATTCAGCGTTGTCTTTGAGAGAAAGGTATCGGGAGGATAAGATTTACAAGCAGATAAGGACATTGTATTTACTGTTAATGGACTTGATAACTGGATGGATATACTGGATAATGATATATGGACTGAATGACACTTCTTAATGTCTGTGTGCAATAAATAACTATTTTAAAAGCACAAACAGTGTTTTTGTCTCCAGTGTGTGTATACTCTTGGGCCCACTCTCTCTCTCATTTGCCTGCCTGGCTGGACTGCTGCTGCATACTCTGCTTGGGGGTTTATCCCCAAACACTAACGTTGGTTATGGGCCCAGCAGAGTGCACAGTCTAACTAACCAGGATATAGCAGTGAGAGCTGGTGTGAGTTGCACATTACTGTAAATACAAACTGTTTGTTAAATAGTTGTTTTTCACAAGAGCAATGGCACAAGTAAATTTGCCAAGTCTGTCCATGATATCCAGACTAGATGGAACAAACTATGTTTCATGGTCAATGAAATGTAGTTTACTTCTACGAAGAGAAGGTTTGTGGGATATAATAACAAACCCACCAGATGTATCTAACTTAAATCCTAACGATGAAGAGGATTATAAACTGATACAGGACTATGAACGAAAGAATGAACAGGCTTTGTGCATCATAGGTCTCACCCTGTCAGACCAGCAACTGATACATATCCGTGGAGTGGAAAATGCTGCAGACTGCTGGGATAATCTTAAAAGGATTTATGTTCGAGACAGTGTAGGAGCTCATATCAATCTTACACGGAAGCTGTTTAGAACACATCTTGAGATAAATGGAGACATGTTGACTCATTTAAACTGTATGAAAAGCATTTTTCAAGAATTGCAAGAAAAAGAGCTTATATTTAATGAGTTGCAACAAGTATACATTATACTGTCTTCTTTGGATCGAAGCTATGATGATTTTGTGACTGCATTAGAGGTGTTGCCAAAAGACAGTTTATCAGTAACTGAGATTACCGGCAGGCTATTAGAAGAAGCCAGAAGAAGGTTTGAACGTGACCAGCTGAGGGAAGATAAGAATAAGCCTAATGAAGAGAAATTATCTTCAAAGCTTGAGAGAAACCAGCTGTATAAAGGAAAGCACCCGGAAGAAGAGAATTTATCTTCAACGGCATACACAATTAAAAAGTGTTTTAATTGTGGAGGCAGAGGACATTTGGCAAGATTCTGCAGAAAAGGAAAAAGCCAGAATGAAAAGAAGCCAAAGAAATCCTTTGAACTGGCCATGTTTGGAAATTGTGATATGAAGAATGATTTATGGGTGGTGGACAGTGGTGCATCCCACTGCATCACGAGAGATAAGACAAAGTTTATAAAAATGTCTACAAGTTCTCAACGTATATCACTCGCCAATGGCTGGCACCTCAAGGCCAAGGGTGAAGGTATTGCTTATTGTCCATGTTTAAACCAGAATATAAAAATGTTGTATGTACCACAGTTAAAAATGAACTTACTTTCTGTAAGAGAATTAGATAAACTAGGATATGTGGTTACATTTAAGAATAATAAGTGCATACTGGAAAGAGACGGCAAAAAGGTAACTGCAGCTTTAAATGGAGCATTATATGTCTTACATGATAGTAAGAAAGGGGAGGCACAGACTGTATTTAATAATATCAAGCCTCATGATGAATGTATCCATTTATTGCATAGGCGTTTGGGGCATGTGAATTTTAAAATGCTAAAACGTACAGTAGAGTTATCTGAAGGGATAAGGTTAAAACCCTGTGATAAGTATTTGCGTTGTAATGTCTGTTGTGAAGATAAGAGTAAAATAATGCCTGCAAATAGGCTAAATGGTTTCAAAACTAAAGAACCTTTAGAAGTAGTATTTGCAGACATTATAGGTCCAAAGAAACCCAGTATGGGGGGTGCTCGATATATACTGAGCATTATGGACCATTACTCTAGATATGGGTTTTGCTACCTAATGAAAAGCAAAACTGAAACATATCAACATTTCTTCAATTGGTTAAGGTTTGCTGAAAGAAAAACCAAACGGCAAATTATAACCCTGGTGACAGATAATGGCATGGAATTTGTTAATAGCAAATTCCAGAATAGGTTAAAGGCAGCTGGAATAGCTCATAAGACATCTGCACCATACAGACCACAGCACAATGCATATGTTGAAAGGCGAGGCCAAACATTGCAGGCAATGACCCGTACTATGTTAACTGATTCTGGGTTACCTGATTCTTTGTGGGGGGGAGGCCACAATGTGTGCTAATCATTTATTAAATAACGTGGTTAACTCAACCACTGGTGAAATACCATTCACCATGTGGCATGGCAGGAAGCCTGATTTGAGTTACCTGCACACATTTGGTGCACCAGCATGGGTGCATATCCCTACACAACTCAGGCGTAAAGGGCAACACAGAGCTAAACAATTTTTCTTCGTTGGTTACCAAGCTAACCATAGAGCATATAGATTTTGGGAGAAAGGCACATCTAAGGTGTTATGTAGTGCCAATGCCCAATTTCTAGAGCACGTAGGATGGGATAAGTTAGAGCAGGATAACAATAACGAGGTGGTTATTGAATCCTATAGAAATCCCATTAAGTATCCCTGTAACTTTAAAAATAATGTAAAGGAAGAAGTACAGGAAGAAGTACAGCCCCTAGAGGAAGAAATAGCTGAGGATGAGGAACAGGTAGTAACTCAACCAAGCCCAGTAATACCCAGAAGGACTACACATATTTCTAGACCGCCTGATAGATACCAGGCTAATACAGTGTGCCAGGAAAATAGAATCCCAAATACTGTGGATGAGATTAAAAGATATCCTTCTAAAGAGAAAGAAAATTGGTATGCAGCAATTAATAAGGAATTGAAATCCTTGAAGGATATGAAAGTGTTTGAAAATGTGAGATTACCTAATAATGAAAAACCCATTGGCTGCAAATGGATTTTTAAAATAAAAACAGATAAGGATGGAAACACAATCCATAAGGCAAGGTTAGTAGCCCAAGGCTTTAGACAAAGTGCAAAAGACTATGATGAAGTATTTGCACCTAGTCTGAAAGCAGCAACTTTAAGGGCAGCATTAGTGTGGGCAGCAAGCAAGCAATATATAGTTAACCATTTAGATGTGGAAACTGCTTACTTACATGCTCCACTAAGACATACTGTGTATATGAAAAGGCCTAATGGATTTAAAGGAGACAATAATAATGATTGTTGGTTATTAAAGAAGAGCCTTTATGGTCTTAAACAATCGGGCTACGAATGGAACCAGTATATTGTGAAGGAATTGAACAATATAGGGTTTAAAGCTGGTTTAGCCGACCCATGTCTATTTAAGAGAGAAAAGAATGGGAAAATATCATTATTATTGTTGTTTACTGATGATATTGCTCTGATAACTAAGACTAATGATGAAGCAAATGAAATAATAACATCATTAGCCAAGAAGGTAAAAATCAAGCAATTAGGGGAGATAAAGAGATATCTAGGTTTAAATATACTGAGAACACAGAAAGGTTTTAAGATATCTCAGGAAGATAAGATATCTAAATTGCTAATAGATTATAAGATGGAACTTTGTAAGCCTGCAAAGACTCCAATGACTCAGGATATTTGCAAAATGGATACTCAAAGTCCCAAATGTGATAAGGCATTATATCAATCTTTGATTGGTAGCTTATCATATATTAGCAATTGGTCAAGGCCAGATATTGCTTTTAGTATTAATCAGCTGGCACGACACAATAATGATCCGCTTCAATGTCACTGGATAGCATTGAAAAGAATCCTAAGATATCTTAAAGGAACATTACACTATGCACTGTATTTAGAACCAAAAGGAGATCTCATATTGAGTGCTTATGCAGATGCTAGTTTTGCAGCTGAAAGAGATACTAGAAAGTCGACTTCAGGAACAGCCATAATGCTGGGTAAGACATTAATAGGCTGGAAGTCAATAAGGCAACAGCATATAAGTTTGTCTACTATGGAGGCAGAATTCTCCTGTTTATCTTTATTGTGTACCGAGTTAATTATGTACAAACAAATGTTGAAGGATATGGGTATAACTGTAAATTACCCTATAGTTGTACATGAAGATAATCAGGCAGCAATTCAAATGGCCACTAATATTGCAGTTAAAACGAGAAGTAAACATACAGATTTGAGGTATCTTAATGTAAGACAGTCTGTACAGAGTAAATTGATACAGCTGGAATACTGCATGTCGGAGGACAATGTAGCTGATCATTTTACTAAAACCCAAGGTGCCATTAAGCATCTAGAGAGTTGTGAAAAATATGGGTTTAGAATGTTAAGGCATTACATATTTATATCACCCAAAAGGGGAGAATGTTGGGTATATGGATACACCAACCAGGTTTGGGTTGAATAAATATGTAAACCTAAGATTAAGTGTCTATGTAGCTTTAAGCAAGAAACTGCAATGTCATTGTGGGTGCGGTTGCAGGCAGTAATATAGGTAGGAAGGGAAACGTAATAGCCCCGGCTTCTGGATGCACCTGGTTCTGTTCCTGGTCTGCTGCCTGCTGTGCTGGAACGTCTATCTGCTTACTTTAGGAGGCTACTGTGCCAGATACCATTTCAACTGAACACAAGGACTGTTTGCCTGGTGAGCTGAGGATTCAGCGTTGTCTTTGAGAGAAAGGTATCGGGAGGATAAGATTTACAAGCAGATAAGGACATTGTATTTACTGTTAATGGACTTGATAACTGGATGGATATACTGGATAATGATATATGGACTGAATGACACTTCTTAATCTCTGTGTGCAATAAATAACTATTTTAAAACCACAAACAGTGTTTTTGTCTCCAGTGTGTGTATACTCTTGGGCCCACTCTCTCTCTCATTTGCCTGCCTGGCTGCACTGCTGCTGCATACTCTGCTTGGGGGTTTATCCCCAAACACTAACAGTTAGGACTTGAGCTGTTGAGCTACCAACCAGCCCCAAAGGTTGAATCTCACTAAAGATTAATAATAACAGTAATGGTTAGGACTTGAGTTGTTGAGCTACCAAAAAGCCCCAAAGGTTGAATCTCACTTAAGATTAATAATAATAATGGCTTGGATTCGAATTGTTGATCTACCAAAAAGCCCCAAAGGTTGAATCTCACTAAAGATTAATAATAACAGTAATGGTTAGGACTTGAGCTGTTGAGCTACCAACAAGCCCGAAAGGTTGAATCTCACTAAAAATTAATAATTATAATAATAATGGTTAGGACTCGAGCTATTGAGCTACCAACCAGCCCCAAAGGTTGAATCTCACTAAAGATTAATAATAACAGTAATGGTTAGGACTTGAGCTGTTGAGCTACCAACAAGCCCGAAAGGTTGAATCTCACTAAAGATTAATAATAATTATAATAATAATGGTTAGGACTTGAGCTGTTGAGCTACCAACAAGCCCAAAGTTGAATCTCACTAAAAATTAATAATAATTATAATAATAATGGTTAGGACTCGAGCTATTGAGCTACCAACCAGCCCCAAAGGTTCAATCTCACTAAATAAATAATAATAATAGTTAGGACTCGAGCTGTTGAGCTACCAACCAGCCCCAAAGTTGAATAACTCACTAAAGATTAATAATAATTAATAATAATGGTTAGGACTCGAGCTATTGAACTACCAACTAGCCCCAAAGGTTTAATATCACTAAAGATTAATAATAATAATAATAATAATGGTTAGGACTCGAGCTGTTGAACTACCAAACAGCCCCAAAGGTTGAATCTCACTAAAAATTAATAATAATAATGGTTAGGACTCGAGCTATTGAGCTACCAACCAGCCCCAAAGGTTCAACCTCACTAAATAAATAATAATAATGGTTAGGACTCGAGCTGTTGAGCTACCAACCACCCCAAAGGTTGAATCTCAATAAAAATTAATAATAATAATAATAATAATAATAATAATAATGGTTAGGACTCGAGCTGTTGAACTACCAACCAGCCCCAAAGGTTGAATCTCACTAAAGATTAATAATAATAATGGCTAAGATTCGAGTTGTTGATCTACCAAAAAGCCCCAAAGGTTGAATCTCACTAAAGATTAATAATAATTAATAATAACAGTAATGGTTAGGACTTGAGTTCTTGAGCTACCAAACAGCCCCAAAGGTTGAATCTCACCAAAAATGAATAAGTATAATAATAATGGTTAGGACTCGAGCTATTGAGCTACCAAACAGCCCCAAAGGTTGAATCTCACTAAAGATTAATAATAACAGTAATGGTTAGGACTTGAGCTGTTGAGCTACCAACAAGCCCGAAAGGTTGAATCTCACTAAAGATTAATAATAATAATAATAATGGTTAGGACTCGAGCTATTGAGCTACCAACCAGCCCCAAAGGTTGAATCTCACTAAAGATTAATAATAACAGTAATGGTTAGGACTTGAGCTGTTGAGCTACCAACAAGCCCCAAAGGTTGAATCTCACTAAAGATTAATAATAATAATAATAATGGTTAGGACTCGAGCTGTTGAACTACCAACCAGACCCAAACGTTGAATCTCACTAAAGATTAATAAATAATGGCTAGGACTCGAGCTGTTGATCTACCAAAAAGCCCCAAAGGTTGAATCTCACTAAAGATTAATAATAATAATAATAATGGTTAGGACTCGAGCTATTGAGCTACCAACCAGCCCCAAAGGTTGAATCTCACTAAAGATTAATAATAATAATGGCTTAGGATTCGAATTGTTGATTTACCAAAAAGCCCCAAAGGTTGAATCACTAAAGATTAATAATAATAATGGTTAGGACTTGAGCTGTTGAGCTACCAACCAAGCCCCAAAGGTTAGGAATCTCAACAAATTAATCAAATAATAATAATAATAATAATCTATAAAATTAATAATAATGGTTAGGACTTGAGCTGTTGGCACCAACCAGCCCCAAAGGTTGAATCTCACTAAAGATTAATAATAAAATGGTTAGGACTTGAGCTGTTGAGCTACCAACCAGCCCCAAAGGTTGAATCTCACTAAAGATTAATAATAATAATGGTTAGGACTCGAGCTGTTGAACTACCAAAAGCCCCAAAGGTTGAATCTCACTAAAGATTAATAATAATAATGGTTAGGACTTGAGCTGTTGAGCTACCAAAAGCCCCAAAGGTTGAATCTCACTAAAGATTAATAATAACAGTAATGGTTAGGGACTTGAGTTGTTGAGCTACCAAAAAGCCCCAAAGGTTGAATCTCACTTAAGATTAATAATAATAATGGCTTGGATTCGAATTGTTGATCTACCAAAAAGCCCCAAAGGTTGAATCTCACTAAAGATTAATAATAATAATGGTTAGGACTCGAGTTGTTGATCTACCAAAAAGCCCCAAAGGTTGAATCTCACTAAAGATTAATAATAAAGTAATGGTTAGGACTTGAGTTGTTGAGCTACCAAAAAGCCCCAAAGGTTGAATCTCACTAAAGATTAATAATTATAATAATAATGGTTAGGACTCGAGCTGTTGAGCTACCAAAAGCCCCAAAGGTTGAATCTCACTAAAGATTAATAATAATAATAATGGTTAGGATTCGAAGCTGTTGAGCTACCAAAAGCCCCAAAGGTTGAATCTCACTAAAGATTAATAATAACAGTAATGGTTAGGACTTGAGCTGTTGAGCTACCAACAAGCCCGAAAGGTTGAATCTCACTAAAGATTAATAATAATTATAATAATAATGGTTAGGACTCGAGCTATTGAGCTACCAACCAGCCCCAAAGGTTGAATCTCACTAAAGGTTAATAATAATAATGGTTAGGACTTGAGCTGTTGAGCTACCAACAAGCCCGAAAGGTTGAATCTCACTAAAGATTAATAATAATTATAATAATAATGGTTAGGACTTGAGAGCTATTGAGCTACCAACCAGCCCCAAAGGTTGAATCTCACTAAAGATTAATAATAATAATGGCTTGGATTCGAATTGTTGATCTACCAAAAAGCCCCAAAGGTTGAATCTCACTAAAGATTAATAATAATAATAATAATGGTTAGGACTTGAGCTGTTGAGCTACCAACCAGCCCCAAAGGTTGAATCTCACTTAAGATTAATAATAATAATGGCTAAGATTCAAATTGTTGATCTACCAAAAAGCCCCAAACGTTGAATCTCACTAAAGATTAATAATAATAATGGTTAGGACTTGAGCTGTTGAGCTACCAACCAGACCCAAAGGTTGAATCTCACTAAAGATTAATAATAGTTAGGACTCGAGCTGTTCAGCTACCAACAAGCCCCAATGGTTGAATCTCACTAAAAATTAATAATTATAATAATAATGGTTAGGACTCGAGCTATTGAGCTACCAACCAGCCCCAAAGGTTGAATCTCACTAAAGATTAATAATAATAATGGTTAGGACTCGAGCTGTTGAGCTACCAACAAGCCCCAAAGGTTGAATCTCACTAAAAATTAATAATTATAATAATAATGGTTAGGACTCGAGCTGTTGAGCTACCAACCAGCCCCAAAGGTTGAATCTCACTAAAGATTAATAATAATAATGGTTAGGACTTGAGCTGTTGAGCTACCAACCAGCCCCAAAGGTTGAATCGCACTAAAGATTAATAATAATAATAATAATAATGGTTAGGACTCGAAGCTGTTGATCTACCAAAAAGCCCCAAAGGTTGAATCTCACTTAAGATTAATAATAATAATTGCTAGGATTCGAATTGTTGATCTACCAAAAAGCCCCAAAGGTTGAATCTCAATAAAAATTAATAATTATAACAATAATGGTTAGGACTCGAGCTGTTGAGCTACCAAACCACCCCAAAGGTTGAATCAAAGATATTAATAATAATAATAATAATTCATAAAATAATAATAATAATGGTAGGACTCAAGCTAGTTGAACTACCAACCAGCCCCAAAGGTTTAATCTCACTAAAGATTAATAATAATAATGGTTAGGACTCGAGCTGTTGAACTACCAAACAGCCCGAAAGGTTGAATCTCACTAAATAATTAATAATAATAATGGTTAGGACTTCGAGCTGTTGAGCTACCAACAAGCCCCAAAGGTTGAATCTCACTAAAGATTAATAATAATAATAATAATAATAATGGTTAGGACTCGAGCTGTTGAGCTACCAACCAGCCCCAAAGGTTGAATCTCACTAAAGATTAATAATAATAATGGCTTAGGACTTGAGTTGTTGAGCTACCAAAAGCCCCAAAGGTTGAATCTCACTAAAGATTAATAATAATAAATGGTTAGGATTGAGCTGTTGAGCTACCAACCAGCCCCAAAGGGTTGAATCTCACTAAAATTAATAATAATAATGGTTAGGACTTGAGCTGTTGAGCTACCAACCAGCCCCAAAGGTTGAATCTCACTAAAGATTAATAATAACAGTAATGGTTAGGATTCGAATTGTTGAGCTACCAAAAGCCCCAAAGGTTGAATCTCACTAAAGATTAATAATAATTATAATAATAATGGTTGCAGGACTGAGCTGTTGAGCTACCAACCAGCCCCAAAGGTTGAATCTCACTAAAGATTAATAATAATAATGGTTAGGACTCGAGCTGTTGATCTACCAAAAAGCCCCAAAGGTTGAATCTCACTAAAGATTAATAATAACAGTAATGGTTAGGACTTGAGCTGTTGAGCTACCAACCAGCCCCAAAGGTTGAATCTCACTAAAGATTAATAATAATTATAATAATAATGGTTAGGACTCGAGCTGTTGAGCTACCAACCAGCCCCAAAGGTTGAATCTCACTAAAAATTAATAATTATAATAATAATGGTTAGGACTCTGAGCTGTTGAGCTACCAACCAGCCCCCAAAGGTTGAACCTCACTAACTAAATAATAACAATGGGTAGGACTCAAGCTGTTGAGCTACCAACCAGCCCCAAAGGTTGAATCTCACTCAAATTAATAATAATTAATGGTTTAGGACTCGAGCTGTTGAATACCAACAGCCCCAAAGGTTGAATCTCACTAATAATAATAATAATAATAATAATAATAATGGTTAGGACTTGAGCTGTTGAACTACCAAACAGCCCCAAAGGTTGAATCTCACTAAAAATTAATAATTATAATAATAATGGTTAGGACTTGAGCTATTGAGCTACCAACCAGCCCCAAAGGTTGAACTCACTAAATATAATAATAATAATAATGGTTAGGACTCGAGCTGTTGAGCTACCATCCAGCCCCAAAGGTTGAATAAACTCACTAAAGATCAATAATAATAATGGTTAGGACTTGAGCTGTTTGAGCTAATGAATCTCACTAAGATTAATAATAATAATAATGGTTAGGACTTGAGCTGTTGAGCTACAAAAAGCCCCAAAGGTTGAATCTCACTAAAGGTTAATAATAATAATAGCTTAGATTTAGGACTCCGAGCTGTTGAGCTACCAACAAGCCCCAAAGGTTGAATCTCACTAAGATTAATAATAGCCAATGGTTAGGACTTCGAGCTGTTGAGCTACCAACAAGCACCAAAAGGTTGAATCTACACTAAAGATTAATAATAATAATGGTTAGGACTCGAGCTGTTGAGCTACCAACAGCCCCAAAGGTTGAATCTCACTAAAGATTAATAATAATAATGGATTAGGACTCGAGCTGTTGATCTACCAAAAGCCCCAAAGGTTGAATCTCTCACTACAAAGATTAATAATATAATAATAATGGTTAGGACTTGAGCCTGTTGAGCTACCAAAAAGCCCCAAAGTTTGAATCTCACTTAAGATTAATAATAATAATTGCTAGGTTCGAGATTGTGGATCTACTACAAAAGCCTCAAATGTTTAGATCTCACTAAAAATTAATAATTATAATAATAATGGATTTAGGACTCGAGCTATTGAGCTACCAAACAGCCCCAAAGGTTGAATCGCACTAAAGATTAATAATAAAGTAATGGCTTTAGGACTTGAGCTGTTGAGCTACCCAACAAGCCCCAAAGGTTGAATCATCCTAAAGATTAATAATAATAATAATAATGGTTAGGACTCGAGCTGTTGAGCTACCAAAAGCCCCAAAGGTTGAATCTCACTAAAGATTAATAATAATAATGGTTAGGATTGAAGCTGTGTGTGCTACCAACAGTGTGTGAATCTCACCAAAGATTAATGCCCCATAATGGCGGTTAGGACTCAGGCTGTTGAGCCACTAGCCAGACCCAAAAGATTGAATCTCACTAAAGATTAATAATAATAATGGTTAGGACTGAGACTGTTGAGCTACCAAAAGCCCCAAAGGTTGAATCTCACTAAAGATTAATAATAATAATGGCTAATGGATTAATAATAATAATAGCTTAGGACTCGAGCTATTGAGCTACCAAAAGCCCCAAAGGTTGAATCTCACTAAAGATTTAATAATAATAATGGTTAGGACTTTGAGCTGTTGAGCTACCAACCAGCCCCAAAGGTTGAATCTCACTAAAAAAGATAATAATAATAATAATGGCTAGGATTTCGAATTGTTGATCTACCAAAAAGCCCCAAAGGTTGAACTCTCACTAAAGATTAATAATAATAATAGCTTAGACTTGAGCTGTTGAGCTACCAAAAGCCCCAAAGGTTGAATCTCACTAAAGATTAATAATAATAATAATGGTTAGGACTTGAGCTGTTGAGCTACCAAAAGCCCCAAAGGTTGAATCTCACTAAAAGATTAAATAATAATAATAATGGTTAGGACTTCGAGTTGTTGATCTTACCAAAAAGCCCCAAAGGTTGAATCTCACTTAAGATTAATAATAATAATGGCTTAGGATTCGAATTGTTGATCTACCAAAAGCCCCAAAGGTTGAATCTCACTAAAGATTAATAATAATAATGGCTGGGACTTGAGTTGTTGAGCTACCAAAAAGCCCCAAAGGTTGAATCTCACTAAAAATTAATAATTATAATAATAATGGTTAGGACTCGAGCTGTTGAGCTACCAACCACCCCAAAGGTTGAAAATAATAATAATGGCTAGGATTCGAGTTGTTGATCTACCAAAAAGCCCCAAAGGTTGAATCTCACTAAAGATTAATAATAATAATTAATAATAATAATGGTTAGGACTTGAGCTGTTGAGCTACCAACAAGCCCCAAAGGTTGAATCTCACTAAAGATTAATAATAATAATGGCTAGGACTCGAGCTGTTGAGCTACCAACAAGCCCCAAAGGTTGAATCTCACTAAAGATTAATAATAACAGTAATGGTTAGGACTTGAGCTATTGAACTACCAACCAGCCCCAAAGGTTGAATCTCACTAAAGATTAATAATAATAATAGTTAGGACTTGAGCTGTTGAGCAACCAACAAGCCGGAAAGGTTGAATCTCACTAAAGATTAATAATAATAATGGCTTGGATTGAATTGTTGATCTACCAAAAGCCCCAAAGGTTGAATCTCACTAAAGATTAATACACAATAATAATGGTTAGGACTTGAGCTGTTGAGCTACCAACAAGCCCGAAAGGTTGAATCTCACTAAATATTAATAATAATGGCTAGGACTCGAGCTGTTGATCTGCCAAAAAGCCCCAAAGGCTGAATCGCACTCAAAGATTAATAATAATAATAATGGCTAGGACTCGAGCTGTTGAACTACCAACCAGACCCAAACGTTGAATCTCACTAAAGATTAATAATAATGGCTAGGATTCGCGTTGTTGAGCTACCAAAAGCCCCAAAGGTTGAATCTCACTAAAAAGATTAATAATAATGGCTAAGGATTCGAGTTGTTGATCTACCAAAAAGCCCCAAAGTTGAATCTCACTTAAGATTAATAATAATAATGGCTAAGATTCGAGCTGTTGATCTACCAAAAGCCCCAAAGGTTGAATCTCACTAAAGATTAATAATAATAATGGTTAGGACTCGAAAGCCATTGAGCTACCAACCAGCCCCAAAGGTTGAATCTCACTAAAGATTAATAATAATAATAGTTAGGACTTGAGCTGTTGAGCTACCAACAAGCCGGAAAGGTTGAATCTCACTAAAGATTAATAATAATAATGGCTTGGATTCGAGCTGTTGAGCTACCAACCAGCCCCAAAGGTTGAATCTCACTAAAGATTAATAATAATAATGGTTAGGACTTGAGCTGTTGAGCTACCAACCAGCCCCAAAGGTTGAATCTCACTAAGATTAATAATAATAATGGCTTGGATTCGAATTGTTGATCTACCAAAAAGCCCCAAAGGTTGAATCTCACTAAAGATTAATAATAATAATGGTTAGGACTTGAGCTGTTGAGCTACCAACAAGCCCGAAAGGTTGAATCTCACTAAAGTATAATAATAATGGCTAGGACTCGAGCTGTTGATCTGCCAAAAAGCCCCAAAGGCTGAATCGCACTAAAGATTAATAATAATAATGGTTAGGACTCGAGCTGTTGAACTACCAACCAGACCCAAAGGTTGAATCTCACTAAAGATTAATAATAATGGCTAGGATTCGAGTTGTTGATCTACCAAAAGCCCCCAAAGGTTGAATCTCACTTAAGATTAATAATAATAATGGCTAAGATTCGAATTGTTGATCTACCAAAAAGCCCCAAAGGTTGAATCTCACTAAAGATTAATAATAATAATGGTTAGGACTCGAGCTATTGAGCTACCAACCAGCCCCAAAGGTTGAATCTCACTAAAGATTAATAATAACAGTAATGGTTAGGACTTGAGCTATTGAACTACCAACCAGCCCCAAAGGTTGAATCTCACTAAAGATTAATAATAATGGCTTGGATTCGAATTGTTGATCTACCAAAAAGCCCCAAAGGTTGAATCTCACTAAAGATTAATAATAATAATGGTTAGGACATGAGCTGTTGAGCTACCAACAAGCCCCAAAGGTTGAATCTCACTAACGATAATAATAGCTAGGACTCGAGCTGTTGATCTGCCAACAAGCCCCAAAGGTTGAATCGCACTAAAGATTAATAATAATAATAATAATGGTTAGGACTCGAGCTGTTGAACTACCAACCAGACCCAAACGTTGAATCTCACTAAAGATTAATAATAATGGCTAGGATCTCGAAGTTGTTGATCGCACCAAAATAGCCCCAAAGGTTGAATCTCACTTAAGATTAATAATAATAATGGCTAAGATTCGAATTGTTGATCTACCAAAAATCCCCAAACGTTGAATCTCACTAAAGATTAATAATAATAATGGTTAGGACTCGGTGCTATTGAGCTCACCAACCAGCCCCAAAGGTTGAATCTCACTAAAGATTAATAACAGTAATGGTTAGGACTTGAGCTGTTGAGCTACCAACAAGCCCCTAAAGGTTGAATCTCACTAAAGATTAATAATAATGGCTAGGACTCGAGCTGTTGAACTACCAACCAGACCCAAACGCTGAATCTCACCATAAAGATTAATAATAATGGCCAGGATTCGGTGCTGTTGATCTACCAAAAAAGCCCCAAAAGTTGAATCTCACTTAAGATTAATAATAATAATGGCTAAGATTCTAATTGTTGATCTACCAAAAGCCCCAAACGTTGAATCTCACCAAAGATTAATAATAATAATGGTTAGGACTTTCGAGCTATTGAGCTACCAACCAGCCCCCAAAGGTTGAATCTCACTAAAGATTAATAATAACAGTAATGGTTAGGACTTGAGCTATTGAACTACCAACCAGCCCCAAAGGTTGAATCTCACTAAAGATTAATAATAAATAATGGCTTGGATTCGGAATTGTTGATCTACCAAAAAGCCCCAAAGGTTGAATCTCACTAAAGATTAATAATAATAATAGTTAGGACTTGAGCTGTTGAGCTACCAACAAGCCAAGAAAGGTTGAATCTCACATAAGATTAATAATAATAATGGCTCTGGATTCGAATTGTTGATCTACCAAAAAAGCCCCAAAGGTGGAATCTCACTAAAGATTAATAATAATAATGGTTAGGACTTGAGCTGTTGAGCTACCAACAAGCCCGAAAAGGTTGAATCTAATTAAAGATTAATAATAATGGCTAGGACTCGAGCTGTTGATCTGCCAAAAAGTTTCCCAAAGGTTGAATCGCACTAAAGATTAATAATAATAATGGTTAGGACTCGAGCTGTTAAACTACCAATCAGCCCCAAAGGTTGAATCTCACTAAAGATTAATAATTATAATAATAATGGTTAGGACTCGAGCTGTTGAGCTACCAACCAGCCCCAAAGGTTGAATCTCACTAAAGATTAATAATAATAATGGCTAGGATTCGAGTTGTTGATCTACCAAAAAGCCCCAAACGTTGAATCTCACTAAAGATTAATAATAATAATGGTTAGGACTTGAGCTGTTGAGCTACCAACAAGCCCCAAAGGTTGAATCTCACTAAAGATTAATAATAATAATGGCTTGGATTCGAATTGTTGATCTACCAAAAAGCCCCAAAGGTTGAATCTCACTAAAGATTAATAATAATAATGGTTAGGACTTGAGCTGTTGAGCTACCAACAAGCCCGAAAGGTTGAATCTCACTAAAGATTAATAATAATGGCTAGGACTCGAGCTGTTGATCTGCCAAAAAGCCCCAAAGGTTGAATCGCACTAAAGATTAATAATAATAATAATAATGGTTAGGACTCGAGCTGTTGAACTACCAACCAGACCCAAACGTTGAATCTCACTAAACATTAATAATAATGGCTAGGATTCGAGTTGTTGATCTACCAAAAAGCCCCAAAGGTTGAATCTCACTAAAGATTAATAATAATAATGGTTAGGACTCGAGCTGTTGAGCTACCAAAAGCCCCAAAGGTTGAATCTCACTAAAGATTAATAATAATAATGGTTAGGACTCGAGCTATTGAGCTACCAACCAGCCCCAAAGGTTGAATCTCACTAAAGATTAATAATAACAGTAATGGTTAGGACTTGAGTTGTTGAGCTACCAACAAGCCCCAAACGTTGAATCTCACTAAACATTAATAATAATGGCTAGGATTCGAGTTGTTGATCTAACAAAAAGCCCCAAAGGTTGAATCTCACTTAAGATTAATAATAATAATGGTTAGGACTCGAGCTATTGAGCTACCAACAAGCCCCAAAGGTTGAATCTCACTAAAGATAATAATAATAATAATAATGGTTAGGACTTGAGCTGTTGAGCTGCCAACAAGCCCCAAAGGTTGAATCGCACTAAAGATTAATAATAATAATAATAATAATGGCTAAGACTCGAGCTGTTGATCTACCAAAAAGCCCCAAACGTTGAATCTCACTAAAGATTAACAATAATAATAAGGGCTTAGACTTGAGCTGTTGAGCTACCAAAAAGCCCCAAAGGTTGAATCTAATGATTGGGACTGAGCACTAGCAAAGCCGGAAAGATTCACTAGTTAATAATAATAATGGCTTGGATTCGAATTGTTGATCTACCAAAAAGCCCCAAAGGTTGAATCTCACTAAAAGATTAATAATAATAATGGTTAGGACTTGAGCTGTTGAGCTACCAACAAGCCCGAAAGGTTGAATCTCACTAAAGTATAATAATAATGGCTAGACTCGAGCTGTTGATCTGCCAAAAAGCCCCAAAGGCTGAATCGCACTCAAAGATTAATAATAATAATAATGGTTAGGACTCGAGCTGTTGAACTACCAACCAGACCCAAACGTGTTGAATCTCACTGAAGATTAATAATAATGGCTAGGATTCGAGTTGTTGATGTACCAAAAGCCCCAAAGGTTGAATCTCACTTAAGATTAATAATAATAATGGATAAGATTCGAATTGTTGAGCCTACCAAAAGCCCCAAACGTTGAATCTCACTAAAGATTAATAATAAGTAATAGTATAGGACTTGAGCTATTGAACTACCAACCA
The DNA here is from genome assembly GCF_049901715.1 of Pseudonaja textilis. Taxonomy (NCBI): domain Eukaryota; kingdom Metazoa; phylum Chordata; class Lepidosauria; order Squamata; family Elapidae; genus Pseudonaja; species Pseudonaja textilis. The sequence goes on from NW_028262978.1 coordinate 36,227, forward strand.
AGCCCCAAACGTTTGAATCTCACTAAAGATTAATAATAATAATGGCTTAGGACTTGAGCTGTTGAACTACCAAAAGCCCTAAAGAGTTGAAAATCTCACTAAAGATTAATAATAATAATGACTAGGATTGAGCTGTTGATCTACCAAAAGCCCAAAGTTGTTGAATCTCACTAAAGATTAATAATAATAATAGCTAAGATTCGAAATTGTTGATCTACCAACAAGCCCCAAACGTTGAATCTCACTAAAGATTAATAATAATAATGGTTAGGATTTGAGCTGTTGAGCTACCAACCAGCCCCAAAGGTTGAATGCTCACTAAAAAGATTAATAATAATAATGGTTAGGATTTGAGTTGTTGAGCGACCAAAAGCCCCAAAAGTTGAATCTCACTTAAGATTAATAATAATAATGGCTAGGATTCGAATTGTTGATCTACCAAAAAGCCCCAAGGTTGAATCTCACTAAAGATTAATAATAATAATGGTTAGGACTCGAGCTGTTGAGCGTACAACCAAGGCCCCAAAGGTTGAATCTCACTAAAGATTAATAATAATAATGGCTAGGACTTGAGCTGTTGAGCTACCAACAAGACCCAAAAGGTTGAATCTCACTAAAGATTAATAATAATGGCTAGGATTCGAATTGTTGATCTACCAAAAAGCCCCAAAAGGTTGAATCTCACTTAAGATTAATAATAATAATAGTTAGGACTTGAGCTGTTGAGCTACCAACAAGCCCCGAAAGGTTGAATCTCACTAAAGATTAATAATACAATAATGGTTAGGACTGAGCTGTTGATCTACCAAAAAGCCCCCAAAGAGCTGAATCGCACTAAAGATTAATAATAATAATAATGGTTGGGACTCGAGCTGTTGAACTACCAACCAGACCCAAAGCGTTGAATCTCACTAAAGATTAATAATAATAATGGTTAGGACTTGAGCTCATTGAGCTACCAACAAGCCCCAAAGGTTGAATCTCACTAGGAGATTAATTAATAATAATGGCTAGGACTCGAGCTGTTGAGCTACCAACCAGCCCCAAAGGTTGAATCTCACTAAAGATTAATAATAACAGTAATGGTTAGGACTTGAGCTATTGAACTACCAACCAGCCCCAAAGGTTGAATCTCACTAAAGATTAATAATAATAATGGCTTGGATTCGAATTGTTGATCTACCAAAAAAGCCCCAAGGTTGAATCTCACTAAAGATTAATAATAATAATGGTTAGGACTTGAGCTGTTGAGCTACCAACAAGCCGGAAAGGTTGAATCTCACTAAAGATTAATAATAATAATGGCTTGGATTCGAATTGTTGATCTACCAAAAGCCCCAAAGGTTGAATCTCACTAAAGATTAATAATAATAATGGCTAGGACTTGAGCTGTTGAGCTACCAACAAGCCCAAAGGTTGAATCTCACTAAGATTAATAGTAATAATAATGGCTAGGACTCGAGCTGTTGATCTGCCAAAAAGCCCCAAAGGTTGAATCTCACTAAAAGATTAATAATAATAATGGTTAGGACTTGAGCTGTTGAGCTACCAACAAGCCCGAAAGGTTGAATCTCACTAAAGATTAATAATAATGGCTAGGATTGAGTTGTTGATCTACCAAAAGCCCCAAAGGTTGAATCTCACTAAAGATTAATAATAATAATGGCTAGGACTCGAGCTGTTGAGCTACCAACCAGCCCCAAAGGTTGAATCTCACTAAAGATTAATAATAACAGTAATGGTTAGGACTTGAGCTGTTGAACTACCAACAAGCCCCAAAGGTTGAATCTCACTTAAGATTAATAATAATAATGGCTTAGATTCGAATTGTTGATCTACAAAAGCCCCTAAAGGTTGAATCTCACTAAAGATTAATAATAATAATGGTTAGGACTTGAGCTGTTGAGCTACCAACAAGCCCGAAAAGGTTGAATCTCACTAAAGATTAATAATAATATGGCTAGGACTCAGAGCTGTTGATCTGCCAACAAACCCCAAAAGGTTCAGAAGCACCAAAGATTAATAATAATAATGCATGGTTAGGACTCGAGCTGTTGAACTACCAACCAGACCCAAACGCGTTGAATCTCACTAGATTAATAATAATGGCCAGGATTCAGTTGCTAGGATCTACCAAAAGAGAATCTCACCAAAGGTTGAATCAATTATAATCATTGAATAATGAGCTACAGATTCAAATTGCTGACCCAAGGCCCAAACCAAGCCCTAAACGTTGAATCTCACTAAAGATTAATAATAATGGCTTGGATTCAAATTGTTGAGCTACTAACAGCCCTCGAAGTGTTGAATCTCACTAAAGAATAATAATAATAATGGTTAGGACTCGAGCTGTTGAGCTACCAAACAGCCCCAAAGGTTGAATCTCACTAAAGATTAATAATAATAATGGTTAGGACTCGAGCTGTTGAGCTACCAACCAGCCCCAAAGGTTGAATCTCACTAAAGATTAATAATAATAATGGCAGGACTGAGCTGTTGATCTACCAAACGCCCCAAAGGTTGAATCCACTAAAGATTAATAATAATAATGGTTAGGACGGCTGTGAGCTAGCTACCAACCAGCCCCAAAGGTTGAATCACACTAAAGATTAATAATAATAATGGCTAGGACTCGAGCTGTTGAGCTACCAAACAGCCCCAAAGGTTGAATCTCACTAAAGATTAATAATAATAATAATGGTTAGGACTCGAGCTGTTGAGCTACCAACAGCCCTAAAGGTTGAATCTCACTAAAGATTAATAATAATAATTGGCTAGACTCGAGTTGTTGATCTACCAAAAGCCCCAAAGGTTGAATCCACTAAAGATTAATAATAATAATGGCTAGGACTGAGCTGTTGAGCTACCAACAAGCCCAAAGGTTGAATCTCACTAAAGATTAATAATAATATGGTTTGGCTAGACTTCGGCTGTTGGTCTACCAAAAGCCCCAAAGGCTGAATCTCACTAAAGAATAATAATAATAATAAGGCTAGGACTTGAGCTGTTGAGCTACCAACCAGCCCCAAAGGTTGAATCTCACTAAAGATTAATAATATATATGGCTAGGACTCTGGCTGCCTACCAAAAGCCCCAAAGGTTGAATCTCACAAAGATTAATAATAATAATGGTTAGGACTCGAGCTGTTGAGCTACCAAAAAGCCCCAAAGGTTGAACTCACTAAAGATTAATAATAATAATGGCAGGACCGAGCGTGAGCTACCAAAAAGCCCTAAAGGTTGAATCTCACTAAAGATTAATAATAATAATAAATGGCTAGGACTCGAGCTGTTGAGCTACCAACCAGCCCCAAAGGTTGAACTCACTAAAGATTAATAATAATAATGGCTTAGACTCGAGCGTTGATCTACCAAAAGCCCCAAAGGTTGAATCTCACTAAAGATTAATAATAATAATGGCTTAGGACTTGAGCTGTTGAGCTACCAAAAGCCCCAAAGGCTGAATCTCACTAAAGATTAATAATAATAATGGCTAGGACTTGAGCTGTTGAGCTACCAACCAGCCCCAAAGGTTGAATCTCACTAAAGATTAATAATAATAATGGTTAGGACTCGAGCTGTTGAGCTACCAACAAGCCCCAAAGGTTGAATCTCACTAAAGATTAATAATAATATGCTTGGGACTCGAGCGTTGAGCTACCAAAAGCCCCAAAGGCTGAATCTCACTAAAGATTAATAATAATAAGGCTAGACGAGCTGTTGAGCTACCAAAAGCCCCAAAGGTTGAATCCACTAAAGATTAATAATAATATATGGTAGGACTCGAGCTGTTGAGCTACCAAAAGCCCTAAAGGTTGAATCTCACTAAAGATTAATAATAATAAGGCTAGGACCTGCGCTGTTGAGCTACCAAAAGCCCCAAAGGTTGAATCTCACCAAAGATTAATAATAATAATGGCAGGACTTGAGCTGTTGAGCTACCAAAAGCCCTAAAGGTTGAATCACTAAAGATTAATAATAATAATGGCTAGGACTGGAGCTGTTGAGCTACCAACCAGCCCTAAAGGTTGAATCCACCTAAGATTAATAATAATTATGGGGACTGCTGAGCTGTTGAGCTACCAAAAGCCCTAAAGGCGAATCTCACCAAAGATTAATAATAATAAGGCAGACGAGGTTGAGCTACCAAAAGCCCAAAGGTTGAATCCACTAAAGATTAATAATAATATGGCAGGTTAGGACTTGAGCTGTTGAGCTACCAACAGCCCTAAAGGCTGAATCCACTAAAGATTAATAATAACGGCTAGGACTTGAGCGTTGAGCTACCAAAAAGCCCCAAAGGTTGAATCTCACCAAAGATTAATAATAATAACAGGCTAGGACTGAGCTGTTGAGCTACCAAAAGCCCCAAAGGTTGAATCACTAAAGATTAATAATTGGCTAGGACTCGGCTGTTGATCTACCAAAAGCCCCAAAGGCTGAATCTCACTAAAGATTAATAATAATAATAATATGGTTAGGACTCGAGCTGTTGAGCTACCAAAAGCCCCAAAGGTTGAATCTCACTAAAGATTAATAATAATAAGGCTAGGACTCGAGCGTTGAACTACCAAAAGCCCAAAGGTGAATCTCACTAAAGATTAATAATAATAACGGCTAGGACTTGAGCCGTTGAGCTACCAACCAGCCCAAAGGCTGAATCACAAAGATTAATAATAATATGGCTAGGACTCGAGTTGTTGAGCTACCAAAAGCCCCAAAGGTTGAATCTCACCAAAGATTAATAATAATAATAAGGTTAGGACTTGAGCTGTTGAGCTACCAAAAAGCCCCAAAGGCTGAATCCACTAAAGATTAATAATAATAATAATAATGGCTAGGCCTGAGCTGTCGAGCTACCAAAGCCCTAAAGGCGAATCCACTAAAGATTAATAATAATAATTAGGTTAGGACTTCGGCTGTTGAGCTACCAACCAGCCCCAAAGGCTGAATCTCACTAAAGATTAATAATAATAATGGCTAGGACTCGAGCTGTTGAGCTACCAAAAGCCCTAAAGGTTGAATCTACTAAAGATTAATAATAATGGCTGGACTCAGCGTTGAGCTACCAAAAGCCCCAAAGGTTGAATCTCACTAAAGATTAATAATAATAATGGTTAGGACTTGAGCTGTTGAGCTACCAACAGCCCCAAAGGTTGAATCTCACTAAAGATTAATAATAATAACTGGCTTAGGACTCGAGCTGTTGACTACCAAAAGCCCTAAAGGTTGAATCTCACTAAAGATTAATAATAATAATGGCTAGGACGAGCCGTTGAGCTACCAACAAGCCCCAAAGGTTGAATCTCACTAAAGATTAATAATAATAATGGCAGGACTCGAGCTTGTTGACTACTAAAAGCCCCAAAGGTTGAATCTCACTAAAGATTAATAATAAATGGCTAGGATTCCTGTTGTTGTTGATTCTACCAACCAGCCCCAAAGGTTGAATCTCACTAAAGATTAATAATAATAATGGTTAGGACTTGAGCTGTTGAGCTACCAACAAGCTCAAAAGGTTGAATCTCAACTAAAGTATTAATAATAATAAGGCTAGGACTGAGCTGTTAAGCTACCAACCAGCCCCAAAGGTTGAATCTCACTAAAGATTAATAATAATAATAATGGTTAGGACTTTAGCTGTTAAACTACCAACAAGCCGGAAAGGTTGAATCTCACCAAAGATTAATAATAATAATGGCTTGGATTCGACGCTGTTGGATCTACCAAAAGCCCCAAAGGTTGAATCTCACTAAAGATTAATAACAGTAATGGTTAGGACTTGAGCTGTTGAGCTACCAACAAGCCCGAAAGGTTGAATCTCACTAAAGATTAATAATAATGGCTAGGACTCGAGCTGTTGAACTACCAACCAGACCCAAACGTTGAATCTCACTAAAGATTAATAATAATAATGGCTAGGACTCGCGCTGTTGAGCTACCAACAAGCCCCAAAGGTTGAATCTCACTAAAGATTAATAATAATAATGGCTAGGACTCGACGCCGTGAGCTACCAAAAAGCCCTAAAGGTTGAATCTACTAAAGATTAATAATAATAATGGCTAGGACTGAGCTGTTGAGCTACCAACAGCCCCAAAGGTTGAATCTCACTAAAGATTAATAATAATAATATGGCTAGGACTCGAGCTGTTGAGCTACCAACCAGCCCCAAAGGTTGAATCTCACTAAAGATTAATAATAATAAGGCTAGGACTTGAGTTGTTGATCACCAAAAGCCCTAAAGGTTGAATCCACTAAAGATTAATAATAATAATGGCTAGGACCGAGTTGTTGAGCTACCAACAAGCCCCAAAGGTTGAATCTACCAAAGATTAATAATAATAATAATGGCTAGACGAGAGCTGTTGAGCTACCAACAAGCCCTAAAGGTTGAATCTCACTAAAGATTAATAATAATCATAAATAATGGTTAGACTCGAGCGTTGAGCTACCAAACGCCCGAAAGGCTGAATCCACCAAAGATTAATAATAATAATAAGGCTAGGACTCGAGCTATTGAGCTACCAACCAGCCCCAAAGGCTGAATCTCACTAAAGATTAATAATAATAAGGTTAGGACGAGCTGTTGAGCTACCAAACAGCCCCAAAGGTTGAATCCACTAAAAATTAATAATAATAATAATAATGGCCAGGACTCGGCTGTTGAGCTACCAACAGCCCCAAAGGTTGAATCCACCAAAGATTAATAATAATAATGGCAGGACGAGCTGTTGACTTACCAAACGCCCAAGGTTGAACTTACTAAAGATTTATGGGCTAATAATAATGGTTAGGACTTGGAGCTGTTGAGCTACCAACCAGCCCCAAAGGTTGAATCTCACTAAAGATTAATAATAATAATGGCTTAGGACTGAGCTGTTGAGCTACCAAAAGCCCCAAAGGTTGAATCTCACTAAAGATTAATAATAATAATGGTTAGGACTTGAGCTGTTGAGCTACCAACAAGCCGAAAGGTTGAATCTCACACTAAAGATTAATAATAATAATGGCTTAGGATTCGAATTGTTGATCTACCAAAAAGCCCCAAAGGTTGAATCTCACTAAAGATTAATAATAATAATGGCTAAGATTCGAGCTGTTGAGCTACCAAAAAAGCCCCAAACGCTTGAATCTCACTAAAGATTAATAATAATAATGGTTAGGACTCGAGCGTTGAGCTACCAACCAGCCCCAAAGGTTGAATCACTAAAGATTAATAATAATATAATGGCTGAGGACTCGAACTGTTGATCTACCAAAAAGCCCCAAAGGTTGAATCTCACTTAAAGATTAATAATAATAATGGTTAGGACTTGAGCTGTTGAGCTACCACCAGACCCGAAAGGTTGAATCTCACCAAAGATTAATAATAATAATTAATGGCTAGGACTGAGCTTTGTTGATCTGCCAAAAAGCCCCAAAGGTTGAATCTCGCACTAAAGATTAATAATAATAATGGCTAGACCTGAGCTGTTGAGCTACCAAAAATCCCAAAGGTTGAATCTCACTAAAGACTTAATAATAATAATGGTTAGGACTCGAGCTATTGAGCTACCAACCAGCCCCAAAGGTTGAATCTCACTAAAGATTAATAATAATAATGGTTAGGACTTGAGCTTGTTGAACTACCAACCAGCCCCAAAGGTTGAATCTCACTTAAGATTAATAATAATGGCTTAGGGATTCGAGTTGTTGATCTACCAAAAGCCCCAAAGGTTGAATCTCACTAAAGATTAATAATAATAATGGTTAGGACTTGGAGCTGTTGAGCTTGCCAACCAACCCCAAAGGTTGAATCTCACTAAAGATTAATAATAATAATAATAATGGTTAGGACTTAGAGCTGTTGATCTACCAACAAGCCCCAAAGGTTGAATCTCACTAAAGATTAATAATAATAATGGCTAGGACTTCGAGATGTTGATTCTACCAAAAGCTCCAGAGGTTGAATCTCACTAAAGATTAATAATTATAATAATAGCGGTTAGACTTGAGTTGTTGAACTACCAACCAGACCCCAAAGGTTGAATCTCACTAAAGATTAATAATAATAATGGCTAGGACTTCGAGCTGTTGATCTACCAAAAAGCCCCAAAGGTTGAATCTCACTAAAGATTAATAATAATAATGGTTAGGACTCGAGCTTGTTGAGCTACCAACCAGCCCTCAAAGGCTGAATCTCACTAAAGATTAATAATAATAATGGCTAGGACTCGAGCTGTTGAAGCTACCAACCAGCCCCAAAGGTTGAATCTCACTAAAGATTAATAATAATAATAATGGGACTTGAGCTGTTGAGCTACCAACAAGCCGGAAAAAGGTTGAATCTCACTAAAGATTAATAATAATAATGGCTTGGATTCGAATTGTTGATCTACCAAAAGCCCCAAAGGTTGAATCTCACTTTAAGATTAATAATAATAATGGTTAGGACTCTGAGCTGTTGATCTACCAACAAGCCCCAAAGGTTGAATCTCACTAAAGATTAATAATAATAATGGTTAGGACTCGAGCTGTTGATCTACCAACAAGCCCCAAAGGTTGAATCTCACTAAAGATTAATAATAATAATAATGGTTAGGACTTCGAGCTGTTGAGCTACCAACCAAGCCCCAAAGGTTGAATCTCACTAAAGATTAATAATAATAATAATGGTTAGGACTCGAGCTGTTGAGCTACCAACAAGCCCCAAAGGTTGAATCTCTACCAAAGATTAATAATAATAATGGCTAGGACTCGAGTTGTTGATCTGCCAAAAAGCCCCAAACGTTGAATCTCACTAAAGATTAATAATAATAATGGTTAGGACTCTAGCTGTTGAACTACCAACCAGACCCAAACGTTGAATCTCACACAAAGATTATTAATAATAATGGCTAGGATTCGAGTTGTTGGATCTACCAAAAAGTTCCTAAAGGTTGAATCTCAATTTGGAAGATTAATAATAATAATGGCTAAGACTTCAAATTGTTGATCTACCAAAAGCCCCAAAGGTTGAATCTCACTAAAAGATTAATAATAATCAATGGTTAGGACTCGGAAATATTGAGCTACCAACCAAGCCCCCAAAGGTTGAATCTCACTAAAAATTAAATAATTATAATAATAATGGTTAGGACTCGAGCTGTTGAGCTACCAACCAGCCCCCAAAGGTTGAATCTCACTCAAAGATTAATAATAATAATAATGGCTAGGATTCGAGTTGTTGATTCTACCAAAAAGCCCCAAAACGTTGAATCTTCACTAAAGATTAATAATAATAATGGCTTAGGATTCGAGTCGTTGAGCTACCAAAAGCCCCAAAGGTTGAATCTCACTAAAGAATAATAATAATAATGGTTAGGACTTGAGCTGTTGAGCTGCCAACAAGCCCCAAAGGTTGAATCGCACTAAAGATTAATAATAATAATGGTTAGGATTAGGACTCGAGCTGTTGATCTACCAAAAAGCCCCAAACGTTGAATCTCACTAAAGATTAATAATAATGGCTAGGATTCGAGTTGTTGATCTACCAAAAAGCCCCAAAGGTTGAATCTCACTTAAGATTAATAATAATAATGGCTAAGATTCGAATTGTTGATCTACCAAAAAGCCCCAAACGTTGAATCTCACTAAAGATTAATAATAATAATGGTTAGGACTCGAGCTATTGAGCTACCAACCAGCCCCAAAGGTTGAATCTCACTAAAGATTAATAATAATAATGGTTAGGACTTGAGCTGTTGAGCTACCAACAAGCCCGAAAGGTTGAATCTCACTAAAGATTAATAATAATGGCTAGGACTCGAGCTGTTGATCTGCCAACAAGCCCCAAAGGTTGAATCGCACTAAAGATTAATAATAATAATAATGGTTGGACGAGAACTGTTAGAACTACCAACCAGACCCAAACGTTGAATCTCACTAAAGATTAATAATAATGGCTAGGATTGAGTTGTTGATCTAAAAAGCCCCAAAGGTTGAATCTCACTTAAGATTAATAATAATAATGGCTAAGATTCGAATTGTTGATCTACCAAAAAGCCCCAAACGTTGAATCTCACTAAAGATTAATAATAATAATGGTTAGGACTCGAGCTATTGAGCTACCAACCAGCCCCAAAGGTTGAATCTCACTAAAGATTAATAATAACAGTAATGGTTAGGACTTGAGCTATTGAACTACCAACCAGCCCCAAAGGTTGAATCTCACTAAAGATTAATAATAATAATGGCTTGGATTCGAATTGTTGATCTACCAAAAAGCCCCAAAGGTTGAATCTCACTAAAGATTAATAATAATAATGGTTAGGACTTGAGCTGTTGAGCTACCAACAAGCCGGAAAGGTTGAATCTCACTAAGATTAATAATAATAATGGCTAGGATTCGAAAGGTTTGTTGATCACCAAAAGCCCCAAAGGTTGAATCGCACTAAAGATTAATAATAATAATGGTTAGGACTCGAGCTGTTAAACTACCAATCAGCCCCAAAGGTTGAATCTCACTAAAGATTAATAATAATAATGGTTAGGACTTGAGCTGTTGAGCTACCAACCAGCCCCAAAGGTTGAATCTCACTAAAGATTAATAATAATAATGGAGCTAGGACTGTTCTTGAGCTGTTGTGCTGTTAAGCTACCAACAAGCCCCAAAGGTTGAATCGCACTACCAAAGATTAATAATAATAATAATAATGGTTAGGACTCGAGCTGTTGAACTACCAACCAGACCCAAACGTTGAATCTCACTAAAGATTAATAATAATGGCTAGGATTCGAGTTGTTGATCTACCAAAAAGCCCCAAAGGTTGAATCTCACTAAAGATTAATAATAATAATGGTTAGGACTTGAGCTGTTGAGCTACCAACAAGCCCGAAAGGTTGAATCTCACTAAAGTAATAATAATAATGGCTAGGACTCGAGCTGTTGAGCTACCAACCAGCCCCAAAGGTTGAATCGCACTAAAGATTAATAATAATAATAATAATGGTTAGGACTCGAGCTGTTGAACTACCAACCAGACCCAAACGTTGAATCTCACTAAAGATTAATAATAATGGCTAGGATTCGAGTTGTTGATCTAACAAAAAGCCCCAAAGGTTGAATCTCACTTAAGATTAATAATAATAATGGCTAAGATTCGAACTATTCGATTCACCAAAAAGCCCCAAAGGTTGAATCTCACTAAAGATTAATAATAATAATGGTTAGGACTCGAAAGCTTAGTGAGCTACCAACCAGCCCCAAAGGTTGAATCTCACTAAAGATTAATAATAACAGTAATGGTTAGGACTTTGAGGAACTACCAACCAGCCCCAAACGTTGAATCTCACTAAAGATTAATAATAATAGCTAACTACCAACCAGACCCAAACGGTTAGGACTTGAGTTGTTGACTCTAACAAAAGCCCCAAAGGTTGAATCTCACTTAAGATTAATAATAATAATGGCTAAGATTCAAATTGTTGATCTAACCAAAAGCCCCAAACGTTGAATCTCACCAAAGAATAATAATAATAATGGTTAGACCTTCAAGCTGTTGAGCTACCAACAAGCCCCAAAGGCTGAATCGCACTAAAGATTAATAATAATAATAATAATGGTTAGGACTCGAGCTGTTGAACTACCAACCAGACCCAAACGTTGAATCTCACTAAAGCCATTAATAATAATAATAATGGCTAGGATTCGAGCTTGTTGATCTACCAAAAGCCCCAAAGGTTGAATCTCACTAAAGATTAATAATAATAATGGTTAGACTTAGTTGTTGAGCTACCAACAAGCCCGAAAGGTTGAATCTCACTAACGATAATAGTTAGGATTCGAGCTGTTGATTCTACCAAAAGCCCCAAAGGTTGAATCTCACTCAAAGATTAATAATAATAATAATAATGGTTAGAGCTCGAGCTAATGGTTAGAGAGGCTTGACTACCAACCAGAATCTCACCAAATGGTTGAATCTCACCAAAGATTAATAATAAGATTAATAATAATAATAATGGCTTAGGACTCTGTTGAGCTACCAACAAGCCCCAAAGGTTGAATCTCACTACAAGATTAATAATAATTAATATAATGGTTAGGACTCGAGCTGTTGAGCTACCAACCAGCCCCAGGTTGCTAGGACTTGGAGCTGTTGAGCTACCAACCAGCCCCAAAGGTTGAATCTCACTAAAGATTAATAATAATAATGGTTAGGACTTAAGCTACCAACCAGCCCCAAAGGTTGAATCTCACTAAAGATTAATAATAATAATGGCTTGAGTTGGAGCTACCAACAGTCCCAAAGGTTGAATCTCACTAAAGATTAATAATAATAATAATTGAGGACTCAGCCACCAAAAGCCCCAAAGGTTGAATCTCACTAAAGATTAATTAGATAATAATAATAGTTAGGACTTTCGAGCTGTTGAGCTACCAACCAGCCCCAAAGGTTGAATCTCACTAAAGATTAATAATAATAATGGCTTAGGATTCGAGGTTGTTGATCTACCAAAAAAAAGCCCCAAAGGTTGAATCTCACTAAAGATTAATAATAACAGTAATGGTTAGGACTTGAGCTGTTGAGCTACGTTAAAG
>NW_028262979.1:0-23417 GCF_049901715.1 Pseudonaja textilis
CCGGAGCAGCTACTCCAGTGCGTCTTGGCCCACATCCACTACATGCCAGACCACTGGCAAGGCAACGCCCACAAGGCAGAGACCCGGGAGGAGTTGGCCCAGCTCTTCCAGTACAAGGCGGTGAGTAGGCGACCTTGGGGACCTCCCCTCCCACTGCTTGGGGCTTCCCTTGTCTCCCTCCGTCTTCCTCCGATCTCCTCGTCCTTCCGTGTTCCTCAGATCTTCTTCCATGATCCTCAGATTTTCTCTTCCTTCTATGTTCCTCAGATCTTCTTCCGTAATTTTCAGATCTTCTCCGTCCATGTTCCTCAGGTCTTCTTCCATGATCCTCTGATCTTCTCCTTCCATGATCCTCAGATCTTCTTCCATGATCTTCAGATCTTCTCCTTCAATGTTCCTCAGATCTTCTTCCATGATCCTCAGATCTTCTTCTCCTCCCATGATCCTCACGTCTTCTCCTCCTTCCATGATCCTCAGATCTTCTCCTCCTTCAATGTTCCTCAGATCTTCTTCCATGATCTTCAGATCTTCTCCTTCCATGTTCCACTTATCTTCTCCTCCTTCGATGATCCTCCCATTTTCTCCCCCTTCCATGTTCCTCAGATCTTCTTCCATGATCTTCAGATCTTCTCCTCTTTCCATGATCCTCAGATCTTCTTCCATGATCTTCAGATCTTCTCCTCTTTCCATGATCCTCAGATCTTCTTCCATGATCTTCAGATCTTCTTCCATGATCTTCAGATCTCCTCCTTCCATGATCCTCTGATCTTCTCCTCCTTCCGTGTTCCTCAGGTCTTCATCCTGGAGGAGCTACTCAGTCCCATCGTGACCCCGTTCCTCCTCATCTTCGCCCTGCGGGCCAAAGCCCTGGAGATCGTGGACTTCTTCCGGAACTTCTCGGTGGAGGTGGTGGGCGTCGGGGACATCTGCTCCTTTGCCCAGCTGGACATCCGTCACCATGGCAACCCCCAGGTGAGTGGACTAGATGACCCCCGAGGTCCCCTCCAAGACTGTTTTCTTCACGATCGGGTAACAGTCTCCAGTTTGAGTAAGGGGCTGGACTAGAGGTCCTCCAAGGTCCCATCCAGCTCTCTTTACTTCTCTTTCTCCTTCCTTCCTTCCTTTCTCTTCTCTCCATTCTTCTTCTCTTGCTTTCTCTTCCCTCCTTTCTCTTTCCATCCTCTCCTTCCCCTTTTCTCATCTTCTTTCTCTTCTCTCTGTTCTTTTCTCTTCTTTCTCTTTTCTGTTCTTTCTCCTCTTTTGTCTTCTCTCTCTTCTTCCTTGTCTCTTCTTTCTCTTCGCTCTTCTCTCCTCTCTCCTCTTCTTTTCTCGTCTCTTCCCCTCTTCTCTCTCCTCTTTCCTTTCTCTTCGCTTTTCCCTCCTCTTTCTTCCTTGCCTCTTTCTTTCTCTTCTCCTCTCCTCTTTCCTCTCTTCCCTCCTTCCTTCTCTCTCTTCTCTCTCTCTCCCCCTTCTTTCCCTCGTCTTTCTCCTCTCCCTTCTCCTTTCTCCCTCTCCTCGTCTCTTTCCCTTCTTTTCCCTCTTCCCTTCTTCCTCTCCTTTCCTCCTCTCTCTCGTCTCGTCTCTCTTCTCTCGTCCCCGTTTTTCCCTCGTCTTTCTCCTCTCCTCTCCCTTCTCCTTTCTTCCTCTTCTCGTCTCTTTCTCTCGTCTTTCTCCTCCCCACTCCCTCCTTTCTCCTTTCTAATCTTCTCGTCTCTTCCCTTCTTCCTCTCCTTCTCTCTCTCGTCTCGTCTCTCTCGTCTCGTGTTTCCGTCATCTTTCTCCTCTCCTCTCCCTTCTCCTTTCTCCCTCTCCTCGTCTCTTTCCCCTTCTCCCATGTCTCCTTTTCTTCCCCCTCCCCGCCCCGCCAGTGGCTGTCCCAAGGCCGGACGGAGGCCCCCGCCGACCGTCAGGCGGCCGACGGCAAGACGGAGCTCTCTCTGGTCCACTTCGCCCTGGCCAACCCGCGATGGCAGCCGCCGCCCGAGAGTTCCCTCTTCATCGGCCACCTGAAGGAAAAGGTCCAGCAAGAGGCCGCCCAGGCCCAGCGCCTCCTGGCCGAGGGGCCCCTGGCCACCTCCCTCCTCTCCGACGAGGGGCCCCCGGGGGCCGGGGTGAGTGGCCGGCCTGGCAGGATGGGGGGAGGGGAGGGATGACCTCAGGGTGGCCCACCCCCACACCCCCAACCCCGGCCTGGGCTGAGCCTTCATTCCTGAGACGCTTCGCCTCGGTCTGCTTCCATCTTCCTTCCTCTTCTCTGGTTGGGGCTTCTCTTTTCTTGGCTCTGGGGGCTCTTCTTCCTCTTCGTCGCTTCTCTCTCTTCTCTCCATTCTTTTCTTTCTTGTCTTCTTTCTCTTTTGTTTTTTTGGGGTCTTCTTGTCTCTTCTTTCTCTTTCCTCCTCTCTTCTTTCTTGTCTCTTCTCCTTTCTCTCCTTCCTTCCCCTCTTCTCCATTCTTTTCTCTCTTTCCTCCTCTTTTCTCTCTTTTCTCTTTCTCTTCTCTTCTTTCTTCCACTTCTCTCCATTCTCTTCTCTCTTCTTTCTCTTTTCTTTTTTGTCTCTCCTTGTCTCTTCTCTCTCTTTCCTCCTCTCTTCTTTCTTTTCTCTTTCTCTTCTCTTCCTTCCTGTCTCTTCTCCTTTCTCTCCTTCTTTCCCCTTCTCTCCATTCTTTTCTCTGTTTTCTTTTGTCTCTTCTTGTCTCTTCTCTCTCTTTCCTGTTCTCTTCTTTCTTTTCTTTTTCTCTTCTCTTCCTTCCTGTCTCTTCTTTCTCTCCTTCTTTCCCCTTCTCTCCATTCTTTTCTCTCTTTTCTTTTGTCTCTTCTTGTCTCTTCTCTCTCTTTCCTCCCCTCTTCTTTCTTGTCTCTTCTCCTTTCTCTCCTTCCTTCGCCTTCTCTCCATTCTTTTCTCTCTTCTTTCTCTTTTCTTTTGTTTCTTCTTGACTCTTCTCTCTCTTTCCTGTTCTCTTCTTTCTTTTCTTTTTCTCTTCTCTTCCTTCCTGTCTCTTCTCCTTTCTCTCCTTCCCCTCCTCGCCATTCTTTTCTCTCTTCTCTTCTTTCTCTTTTCTTTTGTCTCTTCTTGTCTCTTCTCTCTCCTCATCTCTTCTTTCTTTTCTCTTCTCCATTCTCTCATTCCTTCCCCTTCTCTTCATTCCTGTTCTCTTGTTTGTTTTCTTGGCTCTTCTTTCCCTTCCCTTTTCCTTCTTTCTGTTCTTTTTTTTTTCCCTTCTCTTCTTTCTTTTCCTCTTTCTCCTCTTTCCTTTTTCTTCTTCTTTCTGTTCTTTTTTTGTCCCTTCTCTTTTTTCTGTTCTTCTTTCTCCTCTTTCCCTTTTCTTCTTTCTGTTCTTTTTTTTGTCACTTCTTTTCTTTCCCTTCTTTTTTCTTCTTTCTGTTCTTTTTTGTCCTTTCTCTTCTTTCCCTTCTCTTTTCTTCTTTCTGTTCTTTTTTTGTCCCTTCTCCTCTTTCTCTTTCTCCTCTTTCCCTTCTCTTTTCTTCTTTCTGTTCTTTTTTGTCCCTTCTCTTCTTTCTTCTCTTCTTTCTCCTCTTTCCCCTTTTCTTCTTTCTGTTCTTTTTTGTCCCTTCTCTTCTTTCCCTTCTCTTTTCTTCTTTCTGTTCTTTTTTGTCCCTTCTCTTCTTTCCCTTTTCTTTTCTTCTTTCTGTTCTTTTTTGTCCCTTCTCTTCTTTTTCTTCTTCTTTCTCCTCTTTCCGTTCTCTTTTTTTTGTTCCTCCTCTTCTTTCTCTTCTTCTTCCTCTCTCTCTCTCTCTCTCGTCTTTCTCCTCTTTCCCTTCGCTCTCCCTTTCCCCTCTCGCAGGCGGAAGCCCTCCTGGCCAGCGTCCTGGCCCACCCGGTCCTCGCTGAGCGACGGCTGGCGGCTCCGCCCGGCAACGCGGCCAGCGCGACGGCCAGCCTTTTGGCCTCCCTCACGGCATCCCAGCACCGGAGCCGTCCCGGCACTACGTCCGACAGCCAGAGCCCCCTCTTGGAGCACAGGTGAAATTGGCATACGGGCTGGGGAATTCTGGGAGTTGGAGCCCATCCAATTTGCATACTGGCTGGGGAATTCTGGGAAATGGAGCCCATCCAATTTGCATACTGGCTGAGGAATTCTGGAACTTTGGAGCCGATCTAATTTACATGCCTGGCTGGGGAATTCTGGGAGTTTGGAGTCCATCCAATTTGCATACTGGCTGAGGAATTCTGGGAGTTTGGAGCCGATCTAATTTGCATGCCTGGCTGGGGAATTCTGGGAGTTTGGAGTCCATCCAATTTGCATACTGGCTAGGAAAATTCTGGGAGTTTGGAGCCCATCCAATTTGCATACTGGCTGAGGAATTCTGGGAGTTTGGAGCCCATCCAATTTGCATACTGGCTGAGGAATTCTGGGAAATGGAGCCCATCCAATTTGCATACTGGCTGAGGAATTCTGGGAGTTTGGAGCCATATAATTTGCATACTGGCTGAGGAATTCTGGGAGTTTCGAGGCCATCCAATTTGCATATTGGCTGAGGAATTCTGGGAAATGGAGCCCATCCAATTTGCATACTGGCTGAGGAATTCTGGGAGTTTGGAGTCCATCTAATTTGCATACTGGCTGAGGAATTCTGGGAGTTTGGAGTCCATATAATTTGCATTCCTGGCTGGGGAATTCTGGGAAATGGAGCCCATCTAATTTGCATACTGGCTGAGGAATTCTGGGAGTTGAAGTCCACCGTGTTTGCCTCGGTGACTGAGGAATTCTGGGAGTTGGAGCCCCTAATTCATTTGTATGCTTTACTAGGGAATTCTGGGAGTTGAAGTGCACCATGTTTGCAATCGCCCATTAGGGAATTCTGGGAGTTCAGAATCCATCAAATTTGCATGCCTGGCTGAGGAATTCTGGGAGTTGGAGCCCATAATTCATTTGCATGGAAGGCTGAGGAATTCTGGGAGTTGAAGTCCACCCTGTTTGCAATCGCCCACTAGGGAATTCTGTGAGTTGGAATCCATCCAATTTGCATACTGGCTGAGGAATTCTGGGAGTTTGGAGCCCATCCAATTTGCATACTGGCTGAGGAATTCTGGGAGTTTGGAGCCCATAAAATTTGCATATCTGGCTGAGGAATTCTGGGAGTTGAAGTCCACCCTGTTTGCAATCGCTCCCTAGGGAATTCTGGGAGTTGAAGTCTAACAAAGCTGCCATGGGTGACTGAGCGGATTCGGGGGTGGGGGGGTGGGGGTGGGAGGACTACGGGCGTGGCAGAGAGGGCCCCGCCCTTCCTCCCCCTGTGCCTTTTTTTGGGGGGGCGGAGCCCGACGCTGTTTTCTCCCCTCGTCCCAACAGCGCCGCCCTCCGTCCGGCTCCTCTCACCCGCTCGGTCCTCCTCTCCGAGTTGGCCTCGGCCGAGATGAGTCTACACGCCCTCTACATCCATGAGGTGAGTCAGGGTGTCGCGCGGGGGTCGCGTGGGCGCGTCGCCCAGAGGGGGACGCCGAGAGACCCGTCCGTCGCGCGCCCGTGTGCCCTCTTTAACCCCCCCCTTCCTCCACAGCTTCACCAGCAACAAGCCGCCGCCCGCCTCCCTCCGCCGTCTTCGGCCCCGGCAGGTCAGCGGCCGCTCGCGGCTCTCCGGGAAGACCGTCGCGCCGCGGGATTCCTCCCCACCCTCCGTTATAACTTTTGGCGCCCCCTCCCCAAGAGGTTGGACCTCTGGAGGTGCCTGCTTTCCCCCTCGATTGTTGCATCTCGTATCCCGGAATGGACGCGCCGCTATCCTCGTCCCGGGCGAAGAGTCCCGCGTCGGGCAACCGGAGACGGGTGCAAGTCACACGGCTCGTCGGCTCGCCTTCCAAACGGGGTGGGGGGTGGGCCGGGAATACTGTCCTTCCTTTTCCCCCTCCCCGTGCTTCTTCTCACCCCTCCCCAAGAGGTGCACCCTCCCCGTCAGGACAGGAAGCGCCATTTTCATCCAACTCTTCGCCGTATCCCAGGAGGGGCGCTACCCTCCTACCCGCCTTGAAACGGCCCGGCAAAGAGCATTTGGGGTGCGAGTCTCGCGGGGGCGGTTGTCTTTTTTTTTTGTCTCGGCGCAGCATCCCCTCGGCATCCCTCCGAATCGCGCTCACTGGACGTTTGGGAAGAGGAGTCGGACGAGACGACGATGCAGACGATGACGGCGGCGGCGGCGGAGAAGAGCTAGCGAGCAGCAGTCCTCGCTCCTTCCTTCTTCCTTCCTCCCGTGTAGGTGCATCTCGACACGGCTGGCGGCCGGGTGGGAGGCGCAGGGTCTCTCTCCGTCTCTCGTCCACCGCCCGCGTCCCGTTGGCTGCCCCGGGATGGCTGTCTCTCTCCCCCCCCCCGCCGCTTGGGGAGGGTTTGGGGGAAGCGGTCCAAGAAGCACAGAGCAGGGGTCCACGCTCCGCGGACCGATCCAGGTTAACGGGTCATGGGGAACCGCTTGGGAAACAGCCCGCGAGTCACTGGGAACTGGTCCGCAACTTGGGAACCAGTCCGCTCTTGGTTGGGAACGAGTCCATAAGTCGGGGACTGGTCCGTGGCCGCGTTGAGAAAGGGTCCGCGACTCAGGAACTGGTCTGTAGCTGAGAGAAACGGCCCATTACTCGGGGGACCGGTCCGCGGCTCGTTGGGAACCGGTCTACGACTCGGGAACCGGTCCGTAACACAGGAACCAGTCCACGACTCGGGAACTGGTCCAAAACTCGCTGGGAACCAGTCCACGACTCGGGAATCAGTCCCTGATGCAGGAACTGGTCCATGACTTATGAACTGGTCCGTGGCTCATTGGGAACTGGTCCACGACTCGGGAACTGGTCCATAGCTCAGGAACTAGTCCATGACTCGAGAACTGGTCCACAGTTTGGGAACTGGTCCACGACTCGCTGGGAACCAGTCCACGAACTGGGAACTAGTCCGCAGCTCAGGAACCGGTCCACGACTCGAAACCGGTCCGCGGCTCATTGGGAACCGGTCACAACTCGGGAACTGGTCCGTAACACAGGAACCAGTCCACGGCTCAGGAACTGGTCCACAGCTCGGGAATCAATCCATGACTCAGGAACTGGTCCAGGACTTGGGCACTGGCCCACGACTCGCTGGGAACCAGTACGCGACTCAGGAACTAGTCCTCAGCTCGGGAACTAGTCCATGACTCGGGAACTGGTCCGCGGCTCATTGGGAACCGGTCTACAACTTGGGAACTGGTCCGTAACACAGGAACCAGTCCATGACTCGGGAACTAGTCCGCAGCTCGGGAACCAATCCATGACTCAAGAACTGGTCCAGGACTGGGGCACTGGTCCACCACTCGCTGGGAACCAGTACGCGACTCGGGAACTGGTCCACAGCTTGGGAACTGACTTTTGGCTCGCTGGAACCAGTTGAGCGACTCGGGAACTGGTCCATAGCTCAGGAACTAGTCCACGACTCGGGAACTGGTCCACAGTTTGGGAACTGGTCCACGACTCACTGGGAACCAGTCCACGAACTGGGAACCAGTCCGCAGCTCGGGAACCGGTCCATGACTCGGGAAATGGTCCACGGCTCAGGAATTAGTCCATGACTCGAGAACCGCTCCACGGCTCAGGAACTGGTCTATGGCTCACTGGAACCAGTCGACAGCTCGGGAACTGGTCCATAGCTCAGGAACTAGTCCGCAGCTCGAGAACTAGTCCATGACTTGGGAACTGGCCGCGGCTCGTTGGGAACTGGTCCACGACACGCTGCAAACCAGTCGACGACTGAGGAACTGGTCCATGACTCACTGGGAACCAGTATGCGACTCAGGAACTAGTCCGCAGCTCGAGAACTAGTCCATGACTCGGGAACTGGTCCACGACTCGCTGGGAACCAGTCACGACTCGGGAACTAGTCCATGACTCACAGACTGGTCCACGACTCGCTGGGAACCAGTCCATGACTCGGGAACTAGTCCATGACTCACGGACTGGTCCAGGACTCACTGGGAACCAGTCCACGACTCGGGAACTAGTCCATGACTCACAGACTGGTCCACGACTCGCTGGGAACCAGTCCATGACTCGGGAACTAGTCCATGACTCACGGACTGGTCCAGGACTCGCTGGGAACCAGGCCACGACTCGGGAACTAGTCCGCAGCTCGAGAACTAGTCCATGACTCGGGAACTGGTCCACGACACACTGGGAACTGGTCCATGACTCAAGAACTGGTCCATGACTCACTGGGAACCAGTACACACTCGAACTCAGTCCAACTCGGGAACTGGTCCGTGGCTCATTGGGAACCAGTCCACGACTCGGGAACTAGTCCATGACTCACGGACTGGTCCAGGACTCGCTGGGAACCAGTCCACGACTCGGGAACTAGTCCACAGCTCAAGAACTAGTCCATGACTCGAGAACCGCTCCATGGTTCAGGAACTGGTCTATGGCTCACTGGAACCAATCAACAACTCGGAAACTGGTCCATAGCTCAGGAACTAGTCCACGACTCAGGAACTGGTCCACGGCTCAGAACTGGTCTACGGCTCACTGGAACCAGTTCGGGAACTGGTCCATAGCTCAGGAACAGTCACAAGTCGGGAACTGGTCACAGTTCGGGAACCAGTTCACGGTTCGGGAGCTGGTCTATGGCTTGCTGGAACCAGTTGACGACTTGGGAACTGGTCCGCGGTTCGTTGGGGAACCAGTCCACAGTTCGGGAACCAGTTCACGATTCGGGAACTGGTCTATGGCTCACTGGAACCAGTCGATACTCGGGCACTGGTCTGTGGCTCATTGGGAACCAGTCCGCGCCTGGTTCGGCTGAGCCCAGGAAGTGTGGGATTAGGTGGCGCGCAGGAACCCATCCCCGGTTCCCGCCGTGGCCGGTCCACGAAAAGATCGGTGACCCACAGTCACGGGGGAGAAGTCGGACGCTCCCGAGATCTCTCTCTGCCCCATCGACCAACTAACTCTTTCCTTTCATCACCTTGCAGGTCTCAGGAGGGTAGGCACTGCCTACCGACAGCTCGTCGGGACGGGGCCCCTCCTGCGGAAAACCCAGGGTATCCCCACTCCGGCAACGAGGCAGACGTGGACGACGGCCGGACCCCCCGCCCCTTCCTTCGCTGTGGACTTGCGTGTGACAAGCAGCCTCGTCGGCGAGGCTTCCGGGCCCCTCCTTGTAGGACCGGGCATGTATGCTTCTTGGGGTGGTGTTGAATGAGCTTTGGGGGCTGGTGTGGGCCCCGCATGGTGCTATTTGTATTTTGGGGGGGTTCTCTCTGGGGTCAAGAGAGACAGCGGCGGGAAGAAGTTATTCTCTCGCCCTCTGCTTTATTTTTTTGTCCTCCCCCTCCTCCATCTGGAGTTTGGCGAGGGGGGGAGGGGGTAATAAATGTTTACAGAAGTGACCAAAGATACCCGTGGCTTTCTATGGGAGTGGAAGGAAGTGGGGGTGGGGTGGCGGGGTGGCACAGAAATGCTGTATCGTTGTTCTTTGGCGGGGAGGGGGTCTCTCTCAATGTCAAAGTGCGGAGCGACGACGACGACGGGCTGCCGCTCTCGCCGCGGAGGGCCGCCGGGATTCCACCGATCGCCCTCGGGAGCGAAGCTTCGAAAGAAATCCCGATGATTTCTTAGGAGCAACGTGCGCGGCCTTTGCCGGTTTTGAACTAGGTCATTTCTCACCGCGCAGGGCGTCGGGAGTCCGCCCATCGTCCTCATGAAAGCGTGATCCGTGAGCGAAGCTTCGAAAGAATCCCGACGATTTCTTAGGAACATCATGGACGGCCTTAGCCAGTTCTGGACTAGGTCATTTCCAACATCCCGTGACGCTGTTTTCCTCTCTCTCCTGGTGTGTCGTAAATCAGATTCTCCAACGAAGCACGGTTGACTGTCAACAATCACGTTCTCCAACGTAAGGGGTACACAGAAAGGCCCTTATCTTTGTCCTTTGAGGAAAGGGGTCTCGATGCCAGAGCGACGAGGACGATGGGCTGCCACTCTCGCCGCGGAGGGCCGTCTGGATTCCGCCGATCGCCCTCGGGAGCGAAGCTTTGAAAGAAATCCCGACGATTTCTTAGGAGCAACGTGCGCGGTCTTAGCCAGTTTTGAACTAGGTCATTTCCAGCCCCAGGGTCTCTCTCGATGCCAGAGTGCGGATCGACGAGGACGATGGGCTGCCACTCGCACCGCGGAGGGAGTTCGGAGTCCTATCTTTGTCCTTTGGGGAGGGGTCTCGATACGACAGTGCGGAGCGACGAGGACAGTGGGCTGCCGCTCTCGCCGCGGAGGGCCGTCGGGAGTCCGCCCATCGTCCTCATAAAAGCGTGATCCGTGAGCGAAGCTTCGAAAGAATCCCGACAATTTCTTAGGAACAACGTGCGCGGCCTTAGCCAGTTTTGGAGTCGGTCATTTCCAACGTCCCATGACGCTGTTTTCCTCTCTCTCCTGGTGTGTCGTAAATCAGATTCTCCAACGACGCACAGTTGACTGTCAACCATCACATTCTCCAACGAAGGGTTTTCCCGGGCGGAAGATTTTGGTAGCTTAGTTACGACCTTTTGTAAGAGAGGAGTTGGAATGGACTTCAGCTTTTTGAGCTGCCTGGCTCCTTCGTATTTCCTCCCCGGTTTATGGCAACTCTTAAAACCGGCAGGGGAGTGCTTTACGAGTTGCCGGAGGGAAAGTTGTAGTTGGCTACGGTTCGGATGCTGGGATTGCGGAGGAAGAATCCGTTCCTCTTGAAGCAGCCGAGATCCTCTCTTACGACCGTAGCATTTCTCCCAGAAGCGAATCCGGGAGAAAGTAGGCTCGATTCCCTCAATTCCCTCACCCACCATTGCTCCTCCTCTTCCAGGTTGGCTCCCTGGCAGATTGAACGCGTCGTAAACCAGGGAACAGAGCCAGATAACGGGTAGAACTTAGTCGTCAGGTTACGAGCACAAGTCGAGCCCCCGAATTCCTCTCTCAAAGCGACACATTTGTGAGGGGCGTTCCAACAACTCTCCTGGATGCCGTTGCAAAGCGCATTGTTGCCTTGGTTGAGTTTGGCCGCGCAGGTCATTAAAAACGAATCTCGACTTCACCAGTTAGAGGGTGGGATAATGTGTCTCCGGGACACGGCAACTGCTGTCAATATGAACCAGTTGTCAAGCATCGGAATTTTTGATCCCGTGGCCCCCACGGGGACGCCGCGACGGTCGTAAGTGCGAAGGTTCTGCATCCCTTTTTGAGGGGAGGGGACTTTGGTCTTGTGGTACGTCGAGGACTACCTGTTACCCTAGGAGGAAACTCCCAACAGCCTGCTTGTTGCAAAAGCAGGTCACCCACGCGACCGAGCCGATTTTACTATAGGTTTGGGGGACGGTCGGTAAATGAATCTTTTGGGGAGGGGCGCGGTGGCCTAGAGGCAGACCTCTGGCCTCCCAATCAGGAGGCCGTGTGTTCAATCCTAAGTTAGAGGCCGATAGTTTTCTCTCTCTCTCTCTCTCTCTCTCTTGGTGCAATGAGAATCTATTTGCCGAACAAAACTCCAGACTGGTGACAGGATGAGCATCCGGCCATGAAATACTCAGCGAGCTCCATTCAGTTGCCCATGCTCCACCCCGCCAGGGATTAAGGGGTTGTTAAAAAGAGATGGTGATGATGATGTGGGTTTTTTTGAGGGGTACCAGGTGCAGATTTAGGGGGAGGGTAGGTTCCGACGTGGACATGGAGATTCTCCGGCCGACCCCGTCCCAAGAAGCGGCGCCCAAACGGCCACCCCACCCCTCCGAGGAGGAAGAACGACAGGGAAGTGTGGCCACGCAAGATCTTTAATTGGGGGACGGGGAGGGGGGGGGTCCTGAGAAGAACGGGGCGGAGATTAAGGCACTGAGGAGGGCGGGGGGGGCTCAGGGCTCCGTCACGAGGCAGCTTTTCCGCCCCTGCTTGGAGAAAGAGAGGCTCCGGATGCGCGACGCCACTTCTTGCGTGCGGAAGGTCAGGCCGAAGATGTCCTCGTGGTAGCGGTTTTGATCCTAGGAGGAGTTGGGGGGGGGGGGGGGAAAGGGGTTGAAGGACAGAGACACCAGTGGGCCCCCAAGAAAGCAGAGGGCCAGCCGCCTCCGACAAGAGGCAAGGCTGAGCCTCTGTGCCCCCCAACCCACACTCCCACCCGCCGTACCCGCAGTTCGCTGATGGTGTCCCCCGCCTCGACCAGCGACATCCTCCCTTCCTGCGCCAGGATCTGCTGGATGGTCTGCAGCACCCCGGTGGCCATGGTGACGTCGCCGCAGACATAGACGTGGCCCTTGCGCAGCCTCAGCACCTCGAAGACGTGGTCGGCCAGGTGGAGGCGGAGCAGGTCCTGGACGTAGGTCTGGAGGGAGCACAGAGAGAGAGACAGAGAGAGAGAGACAGAGAGAGAAAGTGCGGGGACTTGCTCCGGGATTGCCCACCGTCCCCGCCTGTGACCCTTGAGGTCACTTAGGAGCCCAAGTTCTTCCTGGGGGCTTGTCCAAGGGTTCGCGCTCTGAAGCGCCGGGAGAGATGGGGGAGGGCGGGTTCATACAACGGACGGGCCTACCTTGGGGACTTTGGTCATGGATTGCCCAGGCACGTAGAAAAGCCCCGCCTTGAGCGTCTGGACCTCTTGAGAATGTGGCCTCTTGGGAGGGCGCAGCAAGACGAGGTCTTTTCGGGGGGGGCCTGTCCATGGAGACTTAGGAAGGCTATTAAGAGTCGAGTCCGGGAGAAGATCAAAATTGGGGAGGGAGAGCATTGCCACACAGATGGGAGGTGTCTGCCTACAACTGTACTCGGAGTGCCTTAACGGCCTCTACAACCGAGGAAGTGAACAGTGGCCAGCAAGATTCCGGTGAGTAGTACTAGTGTAAAGCCCCCGCCTCCTGAGCCTCTCGGATCTCCTCGCAGTAGATGTGGTCGTGCCGCGAGTTACGGCAGCCGAAGACGAGGGTCATCTCGCCGGCGGGCGGGCCTGGAAGGACAACGGAGACTTCAGGAAGGCCATTCGACAGAGTCGAGCCCCCACCATCCCCCCGTTTTGCATGTTTTAATATAGGCTTTAATTTGGGGGGAGGGGCTTAATTTCATTTCACGCCTATAAAACATGCTGGGACTTCCTATTGGGGGAGACTATTGTTGGAGAAAAAGGGTATATATCTATATCTATGTCTATCAATCTTTCGATCTATCTATCTCCATCTCTCTATCATTTATCTACCTACCTATCATCTATCATTTCTATCTATCTATCTATCTATCTATCTATCTCTATCTCTACCTATCTATATCTATACATCTATATCTCTATGTATCTATATATCTATGCATCTATATCTGTCTATATATCTATCTATATATCTCTATCTATATATGTCCCTCCTCTCTCTCCCTCCATGTCTCTCTCTCCCTCTCTCCCTCCTCTGTCTGTCTGTCCATCTGTCTGTCTATCTATCTATCATTTATCTACCTACCTATCATCTATCATTTCTCTCTCTCTCTATCCCTATCATCTATCATTTCTATCGTCTATCTATCTATCTATCTATCTATCTATCTATCTATCTATCTATCTATATCTATCTCTACCTATCTATATCTATACATCTATATCTCTATGCATCTATATCTATCTATATATCTATATCTATCTATATATCTATCTATCTCTATCTATCTATATATCTCCCTCCTCTCTCTCTCTCTCCATGTCTCTCTCTCCCTCTCTCCCTCCTCTGCCTGCCTGCCTATCTATCTATCTTCTATCTATCTATCTATCTATCTATCTATCTATCTATCTATCTATCTATCTAATCTCTACATATCTCTACCTATTTATATCTATCGATATCTATCTATATCTATCTCTGTGTGTATCTAAATCTATGTAGGTCTATATATCTGTATATCTATCTATCTATCTATCTATCTAATCTCTCTCTATATCTCTATCTATCTATCTATCTATATCTATCTCTGTGTGTATCTAAATCTATGTAGGTCTATATATCTGTATATCTATCTATCTATCTATCTATCTATCTATCTATCTATCTATCTAATCTCTCTCTCTATCTCTATCTATCTATCTATATCTATCTCTGTGTGTATCTATATCTATGTGGGTCTGTATATCTGTATCTGTATCTCTCTCTCTCTCTATCTAAAGTGAAAGGCCTCTCACGCATCATCACAATATCTCCATAACTGTAAATCCTACAAACTTGAAATTTGGCAGGTATGTTGCTCTTGGCTTATAGGTTCTCACTAAGAAAGGATTTTTTTCCAAATGACCATCTATCCGATCATTAGTATTTCCTATATCATCATCATCGTTATTGTATTATTATTATTATTATTATTATTATTATTATTATTATTATTATTAGGCTCTGGTGCTCAGGAGTTCTCACTCCCGCTCGCCGCCTGAAAAGAAATCCGCTCCCAATGCAAAACACAAGCAGAGGAGTTTCAATTTCATAATTTCAGCCCCAAGCCACTTTTCGTCCAGAACAGTTGAGCTAAGCCACACCCAGGCTCCTTGCTGTCTCCTCCTTGCTCCCCCAGTCAATACGCTTTCAGTTTCCAAACAGCCTTCCACTCTCTCTCTCTCTCACACACACATACACACACTGACAAGATGCTAAGCCAACTGAAGACCGATGGTTGCCAGTAGACAGAGGCAAAAATCCCACTCCCCCCCCTCTTATTTTCCTCCCCCCAAAACTAAACCCGAGCACATCATTTCGTAAGCGAAGCCCGAGTATCCAGCGAGTATCTTTCGCAGACTCCTCCAATGGGCAAGTGAGCCAACAGCCCAGAAGCAAAAGCTTCGGGATCCCCCCCAAAAAACAGATCTTGGCTCAACTTGTACAATGGGCCCCTATCCCCCCAACCCCCCAAAAAATCAACAGCATGTTGGAGGGTTCGTAACCGCTTTGTAAAGCCTTAGTAAGGTTACCCCGGGAAAGACGGCATCCAGAGAGGTGGAGACTTTGGGGGGAAAGGCGCCACTCTTATAATAAGGAGGTCAGAAGGCCTGGAGACTTCAAATATAGACCGAGGTCCCTTCCGACTCTTGAATTCGGTTGCGGTCTCCCTGCTTGAGAAGCGGGTTGGACTAGATGACCTCCGGGGGGATTCCCTTCCAACTCTCTCTTCAGATTGATCAGCTCCCACCCACCCCCACAACCAATCCCCATCCCAGGGCCAGGGGTAGAAAACCCCCTTTCTGACTCACCTATCGTCTCCGACTCATATTGCCGTTGCTGCCAGAAACCCCGGAAAGGGGCGATGCCGGTGCCGGGTCCCACCAGGATGCAGGGAGCTGTGGGGTCCTCCGGCAGCTGGAAATTTGGGGTGCTGTGAGGAGGGCCAAGAAGAGGAAGCCAAAATGACTAATTTAGAAGGGAGCCTTTCTAACCCATTGGCGTCCCGTGAGGACCGCTCTACAAATTGGCGTCCCATGAGGAGCGCTCTACAAATTGGCATCCCGTGAGGAGCGCTCTACAAGTTGGCGTCCCATGAGGAGCGCTCTACACATTGGCGTCCCGTGAGGAGCGCTCTACAAATTGGCGTCCCGTGAGGAGCGCTCTACAAATTGGCGTCCCATGAGGAGCGCTCTACAAATTGGCGTCCCGTGAGGAGCAACCCCTCCCCTGTCGACGTGGCGCCCAAACAGTTGTTGGTCTCCCAAGAACAGCCCCCATTTTTTTTTTGTCCTTCCCAGCTGCAACCTTGTCTTCCGCGGCATAGTCCTGGTGACGGACCGCCTTCGGGTTTGCAGGGGAGTCTCCGTCTACCCTACTACCTCCCCCTCCCCCACCAAAAAAATTGTTGTAAGGAGAGGCTTGGTTTGATCTCTGCAGCTCGGAAGGGACTACAGAGCACTCAATGCCTCTCCCGGGCCGCCCATCCCAGGCTGAGCTCGTGATACGGTGGGAAAACAAAGCAGCTCCCAGTTGGCGGGAAGAGAGATGGGATGGGGGAGTGTCAAAGGCCATCTCTCCTCCCCCTCCGCCACCGCAGTGAC
The DNA here is from genome assembly GCF_049901715.1 of Pseudonaja textilis. Classification (NCBI taxonomy): domain Eukaryota; kingdom Metazoa; phylum Chordata; class Lepidosauria; order Squamata; family Elapidae; genus Pseudonaja; species Pseudonaja textilis. The sequence goes on from NW_028262979.1 coordinate 15,988, forward strand.
CTTCCCCCCCCCCTACAAGCAACACCGACCAACCTGTGTTGAAGTGAGAGAAAGAAAAAAACCACATCGAAGGACTCCGATGCCTATCAGGAGCTTCCTTACCTTCGGACGAAAGCGGGCACCATCTCGCCTGGAGAGAGCTGGGACAGCCAGGTGGAGCAGACTCCGTAGTGCACCGGGCCTTTCCCATCTAGGGGACAAAATCGAGACCCTGTCGTGAGCTCCACGGAATTGCCTTCTTTCCCCACCGCCAGTTCTCGCCCAGTCCACTCGCCGCCGGACAATGGGACAATTTGATTTAATTTCTGAAAAAGAAATTAAAACAATTCGTTGAATTTGTATTCTTCGCGTTTCATCCGGTTCCTGTTGCATCCTTTGATGATTGTATTCCATCGTTGTTGTTGTTTTATATTAGCGTAGTTGCAACTTGCCTCACAGAGAGTTGTTCCGTAGCGATTTGTCCTGAGGGGAATTGGCTGCGCCGAGTTGTCCTGAGGTGAATTGGCTGCAACGAATCGTCCTGAGGGGAATTGGTAGTCGTGACTTGCCTCACAGCAAGTTGTTCTGTAGCAAGTTGTTCCATAGCGAGTTGTCCTGAGGGGAATTAGCTGCACCGAATTATCCTGAGGGGAATTGGCTGCAATGAATTGTCCTGAGGGGAATTGGCTGCAACGAATTGTCCTGAGGGGAATTGGTAGTCGTGACTTGCCCCACAGCAAGTTGTTCCGTAGCGAGTTGTCCTGAGGTGAATTGGCTGCAACGAATTGTCCTGAGGGGAATTGGTAGTCGTGACTTGCCTCACAGCAAGTTGTTCCGTAGCAAGTTGTTCCGTAGCGAGTTGTCCTGAGGGGAATTAGCTGCACCTGAGGAATTGGCTGCCTGATTGTCCTGGGGAATTGGCTGCAACAAATTGTCCTGAGGGAATTGGTAGTCGTGACTTGCCCCATAGCAAGTTGTTCCGTAGCGAGTTGTCCTGAGGGGAATTGGCTGCTGCAAGTTGTCCTGAAGGGAATTGGCTGCAGCGGGTTATCCTGAGGTGAATTGGCAGCAACGAATTGTCCTGAGGGGAACTGGTTGTTGCCACTTGCCCCACAGCAAGTTGTTTCGTAGCGAGTCATCCTGAGGCGAATTGGCTGCGGTGAGTTGTCCTGAGGTGAATTGGCTGCAACAAATTGTCCTGAGGGGAATTGGTAGTCGCGACTTGCCCCACAGCGAGTTGTTCCGTAGCGAGTTGTCCTGAGGCGAATTGCCTGCGCCGAGTTGTCCTGAGGGGAATTGGTAGTCCTGAGTTGTCGGACAGCAAGTTGCCCCGAGGCAAATTGGCTGCCCCGAGTTCTCCCACAGTGAGTTGTCCTGAGGCGAATGGTCCATGGCGAGTTGTCCCACGGGAGTTGTCCCGAGGCGAATGGGCCACAGTGTTGTAGTCCCGCAATGAGTTGTCCCTTAGCGAGTTGTCCTGAAGCAAGTTGACTGCGGTGGTGAGTTATCCCATAGTAAATTGTGCTGAGGTAAATTGGCTGAGTTTTCCTGAGGTGAATCGGCCACCCCAAGTTGTCCCCTAGCGAGTTGCCCTGAGGCAAATTAGCCGAGGTGAGTTGTCCCACTCCAAGTTGTCCCGCAGGGAATTGTCCACAGCGAGTGGCCTGCGGCTAAATGGCCGCCGTGAGAGTTAGCCGTGGAGAATTGGCCACGGCGAATTGATCATAGCCCCGCGTGGGGCATGGCAACGCCGGCTCTCCTCCTGTCAAGCCGCACCACCCCCCCGGCCCCAATGCCCTCCTCTTCCACTCACCCTGACTGCGGTAGTTGAGCACGGCTACGGTGAGGTGCAGCTCCCCTGGGTAAGCGTCGGGCGCGGAGCTGACGGAATACTGGCGGGCCTGCAGCAGTGGCAGCTCAGTGAGCAGCAGCGAGGTGGGCAGCACCACCGAGGGGAACTCTTCCAGCAGCTCCACGACCGTCGGGCAACGGAACCACTTCCACTCCTCGTAGAGAAGCGAGTCCTGCGGGCACAAGGATCGGCGGTCGGGACAGCCGACCGAGTCGAAAAACGGGGGAAGCGGAAGCGGGGCGGAGCTGAACTGGCGAAAGGGACCTAGGGTGGTTTTCAGACTTACGATGGTCCCAGTGTCCTAATCTAAATTAGGACGCTTGGCGGCGGGCTCCTATTCCGCAAAGGAAGGTCCGCGCACTCATAGTTTATGACGGTCGGGGGGTAAAAGGGGGGGGGTAAGGTAATCCCCTTGGGTGACCTTCGGACGAGGAAAGGGCATTAGAGAATAATGGAAGGGACCTCGGAGGTCAACTAGTCCAACCCTCCCCCACTCGAGCAGAAGAGCCTTACAGAGTCATAGAATGTTGGAAGGGACCTTAGAGGTCATCTAGTCCACCCCCCCTGCTCAATCACGTCTCTGTGATTCGGCTAGGGGCTCCCACTCGTGCAGGGGGGTTGGACTAGATGACCCACGAAGTCCCTTCCGACTCTGTAATTCTGCAAGGGCCTCTTGCTTAAGCGGGGGGGGCGTCAGACAAGATGACCTCCGAGGTCCCTTCCGACTCTCATTCACTGATCCTCTGTAAGGGTGTCCTGCTTCAGGAAGGGGGTTGGACGAGATGACCTCCAAGTTCCCTCCCGATCTCTACGAGTCCACAAGGGGTTCTCCTGCTCGGGGTCAGACCGGATGACCTCTGTGTGTGTGGGAGGGTGCCTGTCCCTTTCCGCTCCTGTGCTTCTCCATTCCTACCTGGCTGAGCCGTTGCAGCTTCTCTCGCTCGGCACGGTCTTCGGCCAGGGTGGCCAACACTTGGAGCAGCTGAGGGCTGGGCGCCGTGGTGATGTCCAGGAAGTAGGTGAGCGCCTGGCGGAGGGTGCAAGCAGGCAGGCGCTGGCTGGGCACCCACATCCGTTTCACGCCTACTAAGATGGATAGATGGATGGGTGGAGGGATGGATTAATATATATATATATATAGAGAGAGAGAGAGATAGGCTGATAGATTGATATATAGATAGAGATAGATAGATGATGTTAGATGATAGATCGATGGATGGATGGATGGATGGATGATAGATAGATAGATAGATAGATAGATAGATAGACAGACAGATGATATTTAGGTGGATGGATGGATGGATGGATGGATAGATAGATAGGGAGAAATGAAAGTAAGATTAGATAGATAGATAGATAGATAGATAGATAGATAGATAGATAGATAGATAGATAATGTTAGATGATATTAGATGATAGATCGATGGATGGATGGAGAGAGAGAGAGAGATGATAGGCAGGCAGGAAGGTAAGCAGAGATAGATAGATACGTACATAGATAAGACAGAGATAGACAGACGGACAGACAGACAGACAGACGGAGAGAGAACGAGAGGAAAGTCGAGGGAAGCGGGACAGGAATCCCCCAACCGGGGCTCCAGGCTCCTCCCGGCGGTTTGTGACCTACGATACTGTTTGGGTGGGTGATTTATCCGGACAGTACATCCGTTCCATTGGGTCTGAATTTGGACCCTTGGCAACAGAAGACTTGGGCTTACGACGCTCACGGGGGTACCCTCTGGCGACGGGACGTTCTTGGCAAGGAAGAACGGGGGACGCGATTCAGAACCATCGCGGGGGGAAGGTTTGTCCTCGACTGTTCGTTTTAGCGACCGTTTGAGCAACCGTTCGAAGACATCCATGGAGGGGAAAAAACGGGGGACAGAGCTTGTTTTTCCACACTTAGCGACCGTTGCGGGGTTCCCCCTGTGTCCAAAGGCAGACGCTTCATGCGACGGACTCGTATTTACAGTCGCAGTATCCCCGGGGTAGGGGGTGGGGATGAAGGTGGCTGTCATGGGATTCCCCGTTGGTAACTGTCCGATAGGGCAGAGTCCACACGGGAGGCCCTTAGAGGCCGGGCCGACTTGACAATTCAGCAGGGATTCCCTCAACGACGGCAGCGGGAATGGTCGTAAGACAGGACGAAATGGAGAAGTGAGAATGGTCATAAGAAAGGACAAAATGGAGAAGGGTTGATCTCGCTTAGCAACTGAATTTTTGGACTCCGTCGGGGTGGTAAGTTTAAGACTATCTGTAATTCTAGGCTCAATCGTGGTCGCCATTTTCCTCTCGATCGGCATAAGTTGAGGATCCCGGCGGGCTCCTTCCCGCCTCTCTCCCCCGCCCTAACCAGCCTCGCGCCCCATTTTTTGTGCTGTCCCGCCCATCGTTCTGCCCAGGCGTGCAAAGTAGGGCAAGAGGCCCCGCCCCCCCACCCCGCCCCCCAGGGAGCCCGCTATCTTACCCTCGGTGCCGGCCTCCAGGGTCTCCACCGCGACGGGCTCCTCAGCCAGCGGCGGGTCCTGGACCAGCTGCATCAAGGCCTCCACCAGCGCCGCCCGGTTGGCAGGAAAGATGCTGACGTGGTCGCCAGGTTGGTACTGCAGCTCGGGCTGGCCGTCCGTCTGCAACCGCACCAACAGGGTAGACCGGCTGGTCGGGGAGGGAGGGCAAAGGCGTCAAAGGGAGAGGAGCGGCCGGGTTCCGATGGACGCCCCCCACCCCACCCCAATTCAGCGACAACGGCCACCTGGCTTCTAACGCACGTACAGGCAGGTGAAGGCCAGCCGGACGGCGCCTGCCAGAAGCCGAAAAGGACAATGGGCGATGGCTTGGCTGGCTGGCGTGACGGGAGAGAGAGACGGCTCTGGGTGCCGTTTCTGGAGTGTGCGCGCGCCATATTGGCTCCCCCTCTGCCCTGGTTAATTCGTGAGCCGTGAGCCAAGTTTCATTATTCATGAGGAGCAGCAGGTCGGCATGTTCCCATGCGCCATTGGCTCTGCCCCCACGTAGTTGAGGGTTCACCTAAGACCCTGTTTCGGCGTCCTCCTCACAGGGCATGTCATTAAATCAGATACTCCGAGGGAGGCGCGTCATAAATCTCATTCTCCAACTTGGAGGTGCGTCATAGATCACATTCTCCAATGGAAGTATGTCATAAATCACATTCTCCACCTTGAGGTGCGTCATAAATCTCATTCTCCACCTTGGAGGTGCGCTACAAATCACCTTCTCCAATGGGAGTATGTCATAAATCACATTTTCCAACTTGGAGGTGCATCATAAATCACATTCTCCAATGAAGGTATGTCATAAATCACATTCTCCAATGATGGTATGTCATAAATCACATTCTCCAACTTGGAGGGGCGTCATAAATCACATTCTGGAAATGGAAGTATGTCATAAATCACATTCTCCAATGGAAGTATGTCATAAATCACATTCTCCAATGAAGGTATGTCATAAATCTCATCCTCCAACTTGGAGGTGCGTCATAAATCACATTCTCCAATGAAGGTGTGTCATAAATCACATTCTCCAACTTGGAGATGCATCATAAATCTCATCCTCCAACTTGAGGTGCGTCATAAATCACATTCTCCAACTTGAAGGTGAATCATAAATCACATTCTCCAACTTGGAGATGCATCATAAATCACATTCTCCAATGGAAGTATGTCATAAATCACATTCTCCAACTTGGAGGTGCGTCATAAATCACATTCTCCAACTTGGAGATGCGCTCATAAATCACATTCTCCAATGGAAGTATGTCATAAATCACATTCTCCAACTTGGAGGTGCATCATAAATCACATTCTCCAATGGAAGTATGTCATAAATCACATTCTCCACCTTGGAGGTGTGTCATAAATCACATTCTCCAATGGAAGTATGTCATAAATCACATTCTCCAATGGAAGTATGTCATAAATCACATTCTCCAACTTGGAGGTGCGTCATAAATCACATTCTCCAATGGAAGTATGTCATAAATCACATTCTCCAATGGAAGTATGTCATAAATCACATTCTCCAACTTGGAGGTGTGTCATAAATCACATTCTCCAATGGAAGTATGTCATAAATCACATTCTCCAATGGAAGTATGTCGCATAAATCAGGGCTGGAGTATGTCATAAATCAGGCGCGCTCCCTGAAGGAGACTGCAGTGGGATTCTTTCTCCTGAATGCCAGAGGGTGGACTACATGGCCTCAGGGCCCCCTCACTCGAGGCCTGTAGGTGAAATCCGGCAACCCTCAACGATTCCAAAGTTTGCTGATAGACTGGTTATTTTTCCCGTACAGAATAAAGGACTCTTTTTCACATTGATCCAGGATCTCCCGAGGACCAATTCAGACGTTTCGGCCGGCGACTCGGATTACGTCGCTCGCAAGGGGTCCCGGGTTCAACCTTCGGAGGAGCCAGGTTTTGCCTCGGCAACCGCGCGACTCATTGAAACCCATTGCAGGAATTTCCTTAACGACGGAGGGTGGGGGGAAAAAACTCATCGAAGAAATGTCTCTCGCTCAGTGGCCTTCGAGGGCGGGGCACCGTTGCAGTCGTTACGTCGTATGTTGAGTCGAGCTCAGCCGTCAGGAGAGGAAACCAGGAGAGGAGAGGGGAGGGAGGGGTGGGGGAAGGGATTTGGACTTCCGAAGGGGACCCCTTCCCACCCCATCCCGAGGACGCTCACCCGGAATCGGCGCTCTGCAGGTTCTTGACGGAAAGGACGTAGCACGGAAACACCTTGCGTTTGTGCGTTTTCGTCAGATCTGGGGAGGGCGGGGGCGGCACAGGGAGGGAGAAAGAGACGGTTTAGCCGTGTTTGTCGGTGTGTGGGGTGTGTGTGTGTGTGATGCGTCTCCCAAAGAAGGCGAGGGGGGCATCTCCAAAAAGAGGGGGGCGCCCATGTCTGGACAGAAAACTCCTCCGGCGTTCGGATCGGAGGAGGAGGAGACGTGAGCGATCCTCCCGTATTCTGTCGGTTCTTTCGGGGGAGAAGGGCGGAGGGGACAGTTTCGGCAGGCGCCGTTGGCTCCCCTCGCACCGGCGTTCCCGCACCGCGCCGCCAGTTTGCAACCCAAGGTCGGGTTGTGGTGGGAAACGGCCGTATGATTCGGAACGAACTGGGGTCGAATCCCACCCGCTTGAGATCGTCATACACCGAGAGACACGCTTAGTGGCCAATTTATTTGTGTGGGGGAGGAGGAGAGGGAGGGAGCTGGTCTGCACACACACACACACACAACGCGCACCCATACCCACACAGAGCCTTCTCGACCTGCCAGGAGGTCCAAGGTAGCGCTCGGCTGCGCCAGGACCCGGTGCCGGTTCCGCTTCCAGCTGCAGCGGTTGGAGAAAACTTCGGTGGGGACGGAGTCGGACTCGACGCAGAAGGTGTCGCAGGCAGCCTTGCGGGGAAGAATGGGGAGGAGGTCAGGAGGGGCCCGCCCGCGGAGGGACTCCCCACCCACCCACCCAGGGGTGGTCTTCTCCCGGGCGGGACGCAGGTCGTCTTTGACTTCGGACGGGCGTGGTTTGGGAACGTTTCGGAGTGGCAACGGAGGGAAAGAAAACGGACGCCGGGGC
>NW_028262979.1:23517-38517 GCF_049901715.1 Pseudonaja textilis
GGGGTCAGGCTAGATGACCTCTCGGGTCCCTTTCCAACTCTATTATTATGGACGGGTCTGTCTTGAGCAGGGGTCGGCCTGGATGACCTCTAGGGTCCCTTCCCAACTGTATTATTATGGACGGGTGTCCTGTTTGAGCGGGGTTGGGCTAGATGACCTCCCGGAGACCCGCTCCTGGCTGGAGAAACGCCCGAGAAGACGAAGCGACGCCCGAGAAGAAAGGCGGGGGAGCGCCTCGCAACCCACCCACCCCTCCACCTCACGGGCGCGCTCATGAAAGCCCCACCCCCGACCCCGGGAACGCGAGCTTTTCGTCTCACCTGAGTGACCTTCTCGGTCACATTGTGAGTCCGGTCTTTCCGCTTGGTGGGGGCGATGATCTCTTCTCGCCGCCGGCGCCGGCGCCACCCGGCGAGGCCCCGAAGGCTTCAGCCTTGAAGTCCATGAAGTTGAGGGTGATCTGGGGGATCTTACTGATGGCCCGGTAGCGGATGAGATCCGAGTCGGAGGTGGAGTTGAGCAGGGGGCTTCGGGCGGGGTGGACGGACCCTCCTGGGATGAGAAAAGCCCCCCCCAAAACACACAACCTCGCTCGTTTTATCCCAAGGTGTGATTGAACGAGAGCGGGTTGGACTAGATGCCCTCTCAGGTTCCCCTTACAACTTTTGCCTCTTCTGAGAGATCTAGAGGTCTCCTGTCTTAGGAAGAGGGTCGGACTACATGACCTCTCAAGGTTCCCTCCCCCACTCTGGCTATTCTGAGTGGCCTCTCAGACGATGGGGGGTTGGACTAGATGCCCTCCAAGGTCCCTTCCAATTCTCACTATTCTCAATGGCCTGTCAGGCGAGGGGGTTGGACTAGATGCCCTCCCAGGATCCCTTCCAATGGTCACTATTCTGAAAGGCCTAGGCTCCCCAGTCGGATGAGGGGTCAGATGGCCTCTCGGATGACGACGGGGTTAGACTAGATGCCCTCCCAAGGTCCCCCTTCCAATAGTCGCTATTTTGAGTGCCCTAGCTGTCTCCTGTCTTATGAAACGGTCGGACTAGATGCCCTCCCAGGTTCCCCCTTCCAATTGTCGCTATTCTGAGGGGCCTAGAGGTCTCCTGTCTTAGGAAGAGGGTCGGACTACATGACCTCCCAAGGTCCCTCCCCATTGTGGCTATTCTGAGTGGCCTCTCAGACCACGACGGTGGGGAGTTGGACTAGATGCCCTCTCAGGATCCCCCTTCCAATGGTCGCTATTTTGAGTGCCCTAGCTGTCTCCTGTCTTACAAAACGGTCGGACTACATGACCTCCCAAGGTTCTGTCCCCCACTCTGGCTATTCTGAGTGGCCTCTCGGAGGACAGACGGGGGTTGGACTAGATGCCCTCACAGGATCCCCCTCCCAATTGTCGCTATTCTGAGTGGCATAGTTGTCTCCTGTCTTAGGAAGGGGGTCGGACTACATGACCCTCAAGGTCCCTCCCCATTGTGGCTATTCTGAGTGGCCTTTCAGACCACGATGGGGAGTTGGACTGAGATGCCCTCCCAGGCTTCCCTTCCAACTCTGGCTCTTCTGAACGGCCTGTCAGGCAAGGAGGGGGATGGACTAGATGCCCTCCCAGGGCCCCTTCCCATTCTCACTCTTCCGAAAGGCCTACGGGGTGCCCCGGGTCAGACAAGCGGCGGGGGGGGCGGTTGGGTTCATCTAGATGACCTCTAGGGTTACCTTCCCGCTCTCTCTTTTTTCCTCTCTCTTCCACCTGAATATTCTGCTGGAGAAAGTGGGGGGATGGACTAGATGATATCTTGAGGTCCAACCCAACCATTTTAGTCCGGGTTCTCTGGCCGGAGTGGAAGGGCTGGACTAGATGACCCCGCTCCCCCTCCCAGAGGTCTCTTCTGACTCTTGGTCCTTCGGAACAGGGCGGGTTCTCTCTCTCTCCTCTCTCGGATGTGCGGGTTGGACTAGATGACCCAACGGGAACCCTTCCGACTCTATCACTCTATGATATTGCTGCTTGAGCAGGGGGTTGGACTAGAGGACCTCCTAGGTCCCTTCCGACTCTATCCCTCTATGATACTGCTGCTTGAGCAAGGGGTGGACTGGATGGCCTCCAGTGTCCCTCCCAAGGCTGCTATTCAGTAGGGGGATCTCCTGTTGGAGCAGGGGTTGGGCTAGATGACCTCTGGGCTCCAGAGGTCATGTAGCCCAACCCCCTGCTCAAACAGGAGACCCATGCATAATAATACACTTGGGAAGGGGCCTAGAGGTCATCCATCCCACCCCCTGCTCAAAAACAGACCCATCCACCATAATAGGGTTGTGAAGGGACCCAAGAGGTCATCTAGCTTGACCCCCTGCTCAAGCAGGAGACACATACATAATAATACAGTTGGGAAGGGACCCTAGAGGTCATCCAGCCCAACCCCCAGCTCAAACAGGAGACCCCTACACAATAATACAGTTGGGAAGTGAACCCAGAGGTCATCTAGCCCAACCCCCTGCTCCAACAGGAGACCCCGTACGGAATAGAAGAGCTGGAAAGGGATCCGGGGTCATCCAGCCCAACCCCCTGCTCAAAAAGGAGACCCCTACACAATAATACAGTTGGGAAGGGACCCCAGAGGTCATCTAGCCCAACCCCCTGCTCCAACAGGAGACCCGTACGGAATAGAAGCTCTGGAAGGGACCCCAGAGGTCATCCAGCCCGACCCTCTTCTCCAACAGAAGACCCCGTACGGAAGAGCCAGAAAGGGACCCCGGCGGTCATCCAGCCCAACCCCGCAATCAAACAGGAAACCCGTCCTGAATAGAAGACCCGGAAAGGGAACCCCGGAGGTCATCTAGCCCAACCCCAGGCCGGCCGAGCGACGCCGACACTCCCCACCCTCCGCCACCCCCCGCGGTGTTTGGGGGGGAGGGGAAACCCCACCTGCGCTGGCGTGCCGGCTGTGGGCCCATCCTTTCTCCCCGTCACCCTTCATGGCTTCGATGTCGTCCACCCGGGACGCCGTGGGGACGCTGCAGCAACTCTCGCGCGGCGGCTCAGGCTACAGTTGGAGAATGACGCCTCGGCGGGAAGAGCGCGCTTTCGGCCTCCAGCGGCGAGGAGTGCGTGAGCGGCGGGACCTGCTCGCCTTCCTCCCCCGCGCTCTTCCTCCCCTTCCTCCTCCTCTTCCTCGCAGCTCCGCAGCGAGGCCTCGACCTCGTCCAGTGCCACCGACTCGCTGCTCGGCTTGGACAGATCCACCACTACGACGGTCTCATCCGGGTCGCCACGCGGGAGTTTACTGCTTGCTCCCCGGCTAGGGCGAGGAGCGCCGGGAGCTTCAGACGGAAGGACTTGCCGCGACCTGGAAAGGCAGAGAAGCGGGAGGCGGTTTTCGGGGGTATGGGGGGGGGCGATCGGGAGCCCCGTGGTTGGCGACGAGAGCCTCCCTCCGTCGGTAAGTGGGGCTCGGCGTGGCGACGATTACACACAAAAATACCATCCGTTACGATTCCGGGTATCCCAATTCACACAGCCCCATCGGGGGTTTGGCGTGATCTCTCGACGAGGGAAGGTCAAAGCCGCTCGACGAGTGGATGACTCACTTAAGGACTGCAGGGATTCGCTTAACAACGGGGGGGGGCAAGGAAAATGGTCAAAGGGAACATTTCCGACCGGTACAGCTTCCTGCGGGGAAAAACGGAGTCTCGACCCACCATTTTATGTCCTACCCGGGCTCCGTTTTGGCCGCGACGGCCTCCTGCGGCCCTCCGCCAGCCAAACAGAGCTCGCGCCGCCATTTTATGTCCTACCGGGCTCCGTTTTCGGCCGCGGCGGCCTCCTGCGGCCCTCCGCCAGCGAAAATGGTGCTCGAGCAGCTATTTTATGTCCTACCCGGGTTCCGTTTTGGCCGCAATGGCCTCCCGCATCCTCCGTCAACTAAAATGGAGCTCGAGCTGCCATTTTAGGTCCTACCAGGGCTCCGTTTATGGCCGCGACGGCCTCCGCAGCCCTCCGTGGGGCGAAAACGGAGTTTGAGCCACCATTTTATGTCCTACCAGGGCTCCGTTTTCGGCCGCGATGTGCTCCCACATCCCTCCGTCAACTAAAATGGAGCTCGAGCCGCCATTTTATGTCCTACCAGGGCTCCGTTTTCGGCCGCGACGGCCTCCTGCGGCCCTCCGCCAACGAAAACGGACCTTGAGCCGCCATTTTATGTCCTCCCCGGGCTCCGTTTTTGGCCACAACGGTCTCCCGCAACCCTCCGCCAACGAAAACGGAGCTCGAGCCACCATTTTAGGTCCGACCCGGGCTCCGTTTACGGCCTCCCGGAGCGTCCCGCTAGCGAAAAACAGGATCTTGGGATGCCCGCGGAGAAGGCCCCGTAAGGCGGCCCTTCTCCGTGGCCAACGGGGCACGTCTACACCAGTCATTAAATGAGACTTTACCTGTATTTTATTACAGTCCTTAAATTAGAGATTACCTGTATTTTATTCCCTATTGAGGTCATTAAATTAGAGATTACCTGCATTTTACTACAGTCCTTAAATTAGAGATTACCTGTATTTTACTACAGTCATTAAATTAGGGATTACCTGTATTTTATTACAGTCCTTAAATTAGACATTACCTGTATTTTATTCCAGCCTTTAAATTAGAGATTACCTGTATTGTATTATAGTCCTTAAATTAGACATTACCTCTATTTTATCCCAGTCCTTAAATTAGAGATTACCTGTATTTTATTAGTCCTTAAATTAGAGATTACCTGTATTTTATTAGTCCTTAAATTAGAGATTACCTGTATTTTATTCCCTATTGAGGTCATTAAATTAGAGATTACCTGCATTTTATTACAGTCCTTAAATTAGACATTACCTATATTTTATTACAGTCATTAAATTAGAGATTACCTGTATTTTACTCTGTGTTGCAGTTATTAATTTAGAGATTACCTGTATTATATTACAGTCCTTAAATTTGAGATTACCTGTGTTTTATTACAGTCGTTAAATTAGACATTACCTGTATTTTATTACAGTCCTTAAATTAGAGTTTACCTGTGTTTTATTACAGTCCTTAAATTAGAGATTACCTGTAATTTATTCCAGTCCTTAAATTAGAGCTTACCTGTGTTTTATTACAGTCCTTAGAGATTACCTGTATTTTATTACAGTCCTGAAATTAGACATTACCTGTATTGTATTACAGCCCTTAAATTAGACATTACCTGTGTTTTATTACAGACCTTAAATTAGAGATTACCTGTATTTTATTACAGTCCTTAAATTAGACATTACCTATATTTTATTACAGTCATTAAATTAGAGATTACCTGCATTTTATTCCAGTCCTTATTTTAGAGATTACCTGTATTGTATTACACTCCTTAAATCAGAGATTACCTGTATTTAAATTAGAGATTACCTCCATTTTATCACAGGCCTTAAATTAGAGATTACCTGTATTTTATTACAGTCCTTAAATTAGAGATTACCTGTATTTTATTACAGTCCTTAAATGAGACATTACCTCTATTTTATTACAGTCATTAAATGAGACATTACCTGTATTTTATTACAGTCATTAAATGAGACATTACCTGTATTTTATTACAGTCATTAAATGAGACATTACCTCTATTTTATTACAGTCATTAAATGAAACATTACCTGTATTTTATTACAGTCCTTAAATGAGACATTACCTCTAGTTTATTCCAATCCGTAAATTAGAGATTACCTGGATTTTATCACAGTCCTTAAATTAGAGATTACCTGTATTTTTACTACAGTCCTGAAATTAGAGTTTACCTGCATTTTGTTACCATCGTTAAATGAGACATTTCCTCGCTTAGCGGCCGCCTTACCTGTGGGCAACCAGGTAGCCGGCGACACCCAGTGGTTGGTGTTCTTGGCCGAGCTGGCCAGCAGGGCCCGATCCACCACGACCTCGAAGTTGAGGATGAACATGATGACGGTCCCTTCCTCGTTCTTCACCGGCACCACGTCCACCAGGCACAGGAAGCAGCTGCCTGCCGGCAAAGAGAAGAAGAAGGGGACCTGGGAGGTCATCTAGGCCAACCCCACAACTCAAAAGCAGGAGATCCGGACAGAATCGCCCAATGACAAAAAGAGTGGGGAGGGAGCTGGGAGATCATCTAGCCCAACCCACAAGTCCTGACAGAATCACACAATGACAGAAAAAAACAGATACACATACATACACACAAACACACACAAAAACACACATAGAGACACACAAAAACACACAAAAACACACACACACAAACACACACAAAAACACGGACACACAAAAACACATAAAACACACAAAAACACAGACACACACAGACACACAAAACACAGAAAAACACAGAAAAACACGCAGACACACAAAAAGACACAAAAAGACAAAAAATCATGAACACACAAAAACATACAAAAAACACACACAGACACACAAAAACACACACACAAAAACACACAAACACACACAAACACACAAAAACACACAAAAACACACACAGACACACAAAAACACACACAGAGACAAAAACACCCAAAAACACATACACACACACTCCAAAACACATACACACACAGACAGAAAAGCACACAAACACACACACAGACACACAAAGAAACACAAAAACACACCAAAACACACCAAAACACACAGACACACACAAAAACACACACACGGACACAAAAACACATACACACAGATACACACAAAAACACATACACACACAGACACAAAAACACACAAAACACACACAGACACACAAAGAAACAAAAACACATAAAAACACACAAAAACACATACACACATACACACAAAAACAGCAAAACACACAAAAAGACACAAAAGGCCCCCAAAAGACACAAAAAAATACACACACAAACACACAAAAACACAGAAACACACAGACACACAAAAACACAAGGACAGAGTTGGAAGGGACCTCGGAGGTCATCTAGTCCAACCCACAACTCAAGCAGGAGATCCGGACAGAATCGCACAATGACAAAGAGTTGGGATGGACCTCGGAGGTCATCTAGTCCAACCCACTCCTCCAGCTACCTCTGCTTTCTCTGCTCATCTTTTTTTTCCCCTCCCCCTCTTTTTGGGGGACATCTTGTCCATCCTACTTTCTCCTCCGCTGATTCAGAGGGGGACTCTGCCCCCGCGAACAGGGGGTGGGCTAGATGACCTCCCAGGCCCCTTCCCACCCTTCTGATCCTGGGATTCTCCTGCTTGAAGCAGCGGGTTGGGCTAGATGACCTCCCAGGCCCCTTCCCACCCTTCTGATCCTGGGATTCTCCTGCTTGAAGCAGCGGGTTGGGCTAGATGACCTCCTAGGCCCCTTCCCACCCTTCTGATCCTGGGATTCTCCTGCTAGAAGCAGCGGGTTGGGCTAGATGACCTCCAGGGTCCCTTCCGGCATATGATTCTGTCGGGGTCTCTCCTGCTCGAGAAGGGGGTTGGGCTGGATTACCTCCGAGGTCCCTTCCGGCTATTGATGGCTCTGTTCTATCTGATAAAAAGTTGTGTCCGCTTCTGTGTGTATATATGTTTGTTCAAAATACACATTTTTTTTTCCCTTTGGAAGAAGGCGTGAGAATGTCAAGGACGATTGTGTGAGAAACACACACAGACACACAAAAAGACACAAAAATACACAAAAACACATACACACACAGAAACACACAAAAACACAGAGACACACAAAAACACATAAGAACTCACACACACACAAACACACAAAAATATATACACACAGACTCACAAAAAGACACAAAAAGACACAAAACACACACACAAACATACAAAAACACACACACAGAAACATAAAAACACAAAAACACATACACACATATACACACAAACACACACAAAAGCACACACACACAAACACACAAAAACACACACAGACACACAAAAACACATAAAAACTCACAGACACACAAAAAAACACAAAAACACATAAAAACACACATAAACACATATACAAACAGACACACAAAAACACATACACTCACACACAAACACACAAATAAAAACACAAAAACACAGAAAAACATACACACGCATACACACAAAAACACACAAAAACACACACACAGACACACAAAAAACAGAATACATACACACACAAAAAAACACATACACACACACACAAAAACACAAAAAAACCCACAGAGACACATACACACACTTGCACACAAACACACACAAAAACAAATACACAAAAACACACAAAAACAAACACACAGACACACAAAAACACAGATAAACACACACCCACAAACACAAAAACACACAAAAACACACAAAAAGAGAGAAAAACAGAGAAAAACACACACAAGAAACACACAAAAACACACAAACACACAAAAACACACACACACACACAGACACACACACACAGACGCACAAAGATACAACACAAATACTGACAGGGAAGCCCCCAAATTAAACAAAATAAAAAAGTTATCCCCCCCATGACACAACTCCAAACAACGACCAACAACCACAACACTGTCCAAAAATGACTACCTTGGTTTTTTCCTACCCCTTTAACAGGTAGTCCTCGCCTTACGACGCTCCGCTTAGTGACTGCTTCCAACAGACACACACACATCCCCAAAAAAGAGCTGTCGTAAGTCAAGGACTGATGGGTGGAGGGAGTTAGAAAGGGACCTCAGAGGTCATCTAGCCCAGCCCCCTTTTCGAGCAGGGGACCCTGACAGAACCATAGCCGGAGGGGACCCCGGAGGTCATCTAGCCCAACCCCTTTTCGAGCAGGAGACCCTGACAGGAACCATAGCCGGAAGGGACATTGGAGGTCATCTAGCCCAACCCCTTTTTGAGCAGGAGACCCTGACAGAACCATAGACGAGAAAGAGACCTCGGAGGTCATCTAGTTCAACCCGTTCAAACTCCAGACACTTATAGAATAAGAGTCCCAAGGGACCTCGGAGGTCATCCAGCCCAACCCCCTTTTTGAGCAGGAGAGACCCTGACAGAACCATAGCCAGAAGGAACCCCGGAGGTCATCCAGCCCAACCCCTGCTCAAACGGAGACCCTTCCTGAACCACTGGGTGGGAAGGGACCCTGTGGGTCATCTAGTCCAACCCCCCGCCTCAAGCAGGAGAACCTTACAGGACCCCAGACTCCGAAGGGACCTCAGAGGGCATCTAGTCCAATCCCCCCCAGCTCAATCCGGAGACCATCACACAAGTGGAGACTTTGAAGGGGACCTCAGAGGTCATCTAGTCCAACCCCCTGCTCAAACAGGAGACTTTTAAGAGAATTGACAGCACCCCAGACGTGAAAGGGACCCTGGAGGTCATTTAGTCCAACCCCCAAGCTCAATCCGGAGACCATTACACAATTTAAGAGTCGGAAGGGACCCTGGAGGACATCTAGTCCAACCTGCTACTCAATCCGGAGACCATTACACAAGCTGAGAGTCGGAAGGGGACCTCGGAGGTCATCTAGTCCAACCCTCAACCCCCAACCCCGGCTCAAGCGGAGACCCATACCGAACAACTGGGCTGGACCAGGGACCTCGGAGGTCACCTAGTCCAACCCCCTTGCTCCAGCAGGAGAGACTCTTAGAGAATTGACAGCACCCCAGACTCGAAAGGGACCCTGGAGGTCATTTAGTCCAACCCCCAGCTCAATCCGGAGACCATTACACAATTTAAGAGTCGGAAGGGCCCCTTGGAGGACATCTAGTCCAACCCACTACTCAATCCGGAGACCATTACACAATTTAAGAGTCAGAAGGACCGACTCAGAGGTCATCTAGTCCAACCCCGCCTCCCCTGCTCAAGCGGAGACCCATACTGAACAACTAGGTTGGAAGGGACCCTGGAGGTCATCTAGTCCAACCCCTCCCCTTTGCTCAAGCAGGAGACTCCAGACTCGGAAGGGAACCCCCAGAGGTCATCTAGCCCGACCCCCTGCCCGCTCCAATCCCGAAAGGGTGCCCCCGCCCGCCTCCCTCCCCCGCGAGCACGCGCTCACCGTCCTTCCGATAGAAGCAAATCTCCACTTTCCGCTCCTCAGAGCCCAGCAGGGCCTGGGCGATCTGGGCCGCTGGCGCTGGTCTGGGTGCGAGGGCCGTAGAGGAAGTCGCAGGTGCAAGGCTTCTGCATGACCTCGCCCCGGCTGTAGCGCAGAGGTGCATAAACGCATCGTTGCAGTAGATGATGGCGCACTTCTCCACCTGGGCGTTGGCGATGATGAACTTCCGGCCTGCGGGGCGGGGCAGAGAGAAAGAGAGAGGGAGCCGGGGGGGTCAGGTTGGACTAGATGACCCTCCGAGGTCCCTTCATCCCGCTCTCCGATTCTGTCGCGTCGGCTGCTTGAGCAGGGGGTTGGACTAGATGTCTCGGGAGTCCTTCCGACTCTTCAATGGGGTCAGGGTCTCCTGATGGATTGGGGTGGGGTTGGACTAGATGATCTCCGGGAGTCCCTTCCGACTCTTCATTGTGTAAGGTTCTCCTGTTTGAGCAGGGGGTTGGACTAGATGACCACCAGGGTACCTTCCCGCCTTGGAGAATGTCCGAAGGGGCCTCTAGAGGTCTTCTGGCCGAGGCGCCCCCTCTCTCTGCCTTGGAGAAAGACCGGAAGGGCCCCTAGAGGTCTTCTGGCCGAGCCCCCTCCTCTCTCTCTGCCTTGGAGCATGACCGAAGAGGCCTCTAGAGGTCTTCTAGCCGAGCCCCCTCTCTCTCTGCCTTGGAGCATGACCGAAGAGCCCTCTGAGGTCATCTAACTGAGCCCCCCTCTGCCTTAGAATGACAGATGGGGCCTCTAGAGGAATCTTCTAGCTTTGCCCCCTCTCTCTGCCTTGAAGAATGACGGAAGGTGCCCTAAAAGGCCATCTAGTCTAGCAGCCCCCTCCATCCTCTGCCTTGGAGGAGAATGACAGAAGGGGCCTTCAGAGGTCTTCTAGCTGAACCCCCTCTCTGCCTTGGAGAATGACAGAATGGGCCTTCAGAGGTCTTCTAGCCGAGCCCCCCTCTGCCTCGGAGAATGATGGAAGGGGCCCTCAAAGGCCATCTAGTCTAGGCCCCCCACCCTCCATCCTCTGCCTTGGAGGAGAAGGACAGAAGGGGCCCTAAAGGCCATCTAGTCTAGCACACACACCCTCCATCCTCTGCCTTGGAGGAGAAGGACAGAAGGGGCCCTCAAAGGCCATCTAGTCTAGCACACACCCCTCTATCCTCTGCCTTGGAGAATGACAGAAGGGGCCTCTAGAGGTCTTCTAGCGGAGCCCCCTTTCTCTGCCTTGGAGAATGACAGATGGGGCCTTCAGAGGTCTTCTAGCCTCCCCACCCCAGCCCCTCCCCTCGCGAAAAGCGACCCCCACCCCGCACCACCACCCCCCCCCTTGGCCTTCCTCCTCCTCCTCCTCCTCCCCCTCCTCCTCCCTCCTCCCCACCCCCAATCCACTTACTCTGCCCTTCAAACTTGCGGATGATGGTGTCCAGGAAGGTGTTCTGTGGGGCGACGTGGCCCCGACGGACCGGCATGCCGCCAGCCCATGGGGAGGCTCGCCCGGCCCCCGGCCCCACGCCCGGCCCAGCGCTCCTCACCCCCCCCCAAGCCCCCCACCCTCACCCCCGTGGCCTCCTCTTGGGGAGGGAGGAAGAGGAGGAGGAGGGACGAAGAGGAGGAGGGAGGAGGAGGAGGAGGAAGAGGAGTGAGGACCCCCTCTCCTCACCCACCCACCCCCAAGGGAGGAAGGCAGGACCCCTTCTGGGGGAGGGAGGGAGGGGGTAAGAGGAGGAGGGGAGGAAGAGCAGGAGGAGGAGGAAGAGCAGGAGGAGGAGGAAGAGGAGGGCGAGGGACCCCCTCACTCAGCCAACCCCTCTCAGGGATGGAGGGAGGAGGGAGGAAGAGGAGGAGGAGGAGGAAGAGGAGGGCGAGGGACCCCCTCCTCAGCCAACCCCTCTCAGGGATGGAGGGAGGGAGGAAGAGGAGGAGGAGGAGGAGGAAGAGGAGGGCGAGGACCCCCTCACTCAGCCAACCCCTCTCAGGGATGGAGGGAGGAAGAGGAGGAGGAGGAGGAGGAAGAGGTGGGCGAGGGACCCTCCCTCCTCACCCACCCACCCCCAGGGAGGAAGGCAGGACCCCCTCCACCTTCCTCCTCTCCTCCTCCTCCCCTCCTCTTCCCCGGCCTTCCTCTGCCTCGTCTGGCTCCGGATCCGGGCTGGGGTGGTCTGGATGGTCTCCCAAGCCCCCTCCCAAGGCCGGGGGTGGGGGGAGTGGGAGGTCTTCTCCGCCTGGCTGGGCCCGGCGCTGCGCTGCCGAACCTTATTTAGGCAAAAGGCGAAGGAAAAGGCGAGAAGGAAGGGGGCAGCCTGTCAAGGCGGAAAAAGGGAGGGAAGGGGGGGCTCGCTTCCTCCTCCTCCTCCTTCTTCTTCTCCTTCTTCTGCTCGGGTTAAACCGTCCCGTTTTCCCCCTCCCCCCTCGCGAGTGAAATGGATTCGCCCAGCCGTCCCTTGCCACAACGGCCGGGCTCTCCGACCTGTCCAGAAAAAGGGGGAGGTTGGAAAAAGGAGGGAGCGTGTGGGTTTTTTTCCTTGGATGGACTGAACCGTTGGGGGCGGAGCTTGGACAGCCTCTCAGCCAATGGAGGAGCAGCCCAACGGTGGTGGTGGTGGGGGGATGGAGGGAAGAGGGAGGGAGGGGGGAAAAAGAGGAGGGGGGACAGGGAGCTCTCTCATTGGCTACTCACAGAGGTGAGGAACCCCACCCCCTCCCCACTTCACCAATCACACGCCCCCACCCTCCGTATAGCCCTTCCACCAATGGGGGCGTCGAAAGCCCCCTTGCCCCATCCCCAAAATTTGCATACGTGCGCGGTGGGGGGGGGAAGGAGCAAACGGGGAGGGGGCGCCCAGAAGAAAGACTTCAACTCCCAGAATCCTCCATGTCAAGTGAGGGAGAAATAATGGCAGGTGGTGGGATTTCGACTCCCAGAATCCTCCAGTCAAATGAGGGGAGAATAATGGCAGGTTGTGGGACTTCAACTCCCAGAATCCTCCAATCAGTGAGGGAAATAATGGCAGATTGTGGGACTTCGACTCCCAGAATCTCTCAGTCCTGAGGGAAATAATGGCACATTTTGGACTCTGACTCCCAGAATCCTCCAGTCAGTGAGGGAAATAATGGCAGGTTGTGGGACTTCAACTCCCAGAATCCTCCAATCAGTGAGGGAAATAATGGCAGATTGTGGGACTTCGACTCCCAGAATCCTCCAGTCCTGAGGGGAAATAATGGCACATTTTGGACTCTGACTCCCAGAATCTTCCAGTCAGTGAGGGAATAATGGTAGATTGTGGGACTTCGACTCCCAGAATCCTCCAGTCAGTGAGGGGAAAATGGCAGATTTTGGACTTCGACTCCCAGAATCCTCCATGTCAAGTGAGGGGAAAATGGCACATTATGGACTTCGACTCCCAGAATCCTCCAGTCAGTGAGAGGGAAATAATGGCAAATTGTGGGACTTCAACTCCCAGAATCCTCCAGTCCTGAGGGAAATAATGGCTCATTCTGGACTTCGACTCCCAGAATCCTCCAGTCAGTGAGGGAAATAATGGCAAATTGTGGGACTTCAACTCCCAGAATCCTCCAGTCCTGAGGGAAATAATGGCTCATTCTGGACTTCGATTCCCAGAATCCTCCAGTCAGTGAGGAAATAATGGCAAATTGTGGGACTTCAACTCCCAGAATCCTCCAGTCAGCAGAAGAGGAAATAATGGCTCATTCTGGACTTCGATTCCCAGAATCCTCCATATCAAGTGAGGGAAAATAGCAAATTGTGGAACTTGAGCTCCCAGAATCCTCCAGTCAGTGAGGGGAATAATGGCAGATTGTGGACTTCAACTCCCAGAATCCTCCAGTCAGCGAGGGAAATAATGGCAGAGTGTGGGACTTTGACTCCCAGAATCCCCAGTCAAAGCAGGGGAAAATGGAAGATTATGGACTTCGACTCCCAGAGAGGAGAGAGAGAGAGAGAGAGAGAGGACAGAGGGGGAGAGAAGAGGGAGAGAAGGGGAGGAGAAGCAGAAAGAGGAAAGAGAGGAGGAAGAAGCAGAAAGAGAGAGATGAGAAAAGGGAAAGAGAGGAGGGAGAGAAGGGAGAGAGAGAGAGAGAGAGAGAGAGAAAGAAAGGGAAGAGGAGGAGAGAGGAAGAAGAGAGAGAGAGGAGAGAAAGAGAAGGAAGCAGAAAGAGAGAGAGAAAGAGAGAGAGAGGACAGAGAGAGAGAGAAGAGAAAGAGAGGAAAAGGAGAGAGAGGAGGAAGAAGCAGAAGAGAGAGACAGAGAGAAGGGAGAGAAGGAGGGAGAGAGAGAGAGAGAGAGAGAAGGAGAGAGAGAGAGAGAAGGAGAGAGAAGGACAGAGAGAGAGAGAGGAGGGAGAGAGAGAGAGAGAAGGAGGGAGAGAGAGAGAGAAGGAGGGAGAGAAGGACAGAGAGAGAGAGAGGAGAAGGAGGAGAGAAGGACAGAGAGAGAGAGAGAAGAGAGAGAAGGAAGGAGAGAGAGAAAGAAGGAGGGAGAGAAGGACAGAGAGAGAGAGAGAGAAGGAGGGAGAGAAGGACAGAGAGAGAGAGAGAAGAGAGAGAAGGAAGGAGAGAGAGAAAGAAGGAGGGAGAGAAGGACAGAGAGAGAGAGAGAGAGAAGGAGGGAGAGAAGGACAGAAAGAGAGAGAGAAGAGAGAGAAGGAAGGAGAGAGAGAGAGAGAAGAGAAGGAGGAGAGAGAGGAGAGAGAGAGAGAGAGAAGGAGGGAGAGAAGGACAGAGAGAGAGAGAGAGAGAGAGAGAAGGAAGGAGAGAGAGAAAGAAGGAGGAGAGAGAAGGACAGAGAGAGAGAGAGAGAAGGAGGGAGAGAAGGACAGAGAGAGAGAGAGAGAGAGAGAGAAGGAAGGAGAGAGAGAGAAAGAAGGAGGGAGAGAAGGACAGAGACAGAGGGAGAGAGAGAGAGAGGAGGGAGAGAAGGACAGA
>NW_028262979.1:43517-46205 GCF_049901715.1 Pseudonaja textilis
AAGAAGGAAGGAGAGAGAGAGAGAAAGACAGAGGAGAAGAAGGAGAGAAGAGAGAAGGAGGGGAGGACAGCATCAGAGAGAGAGAAAGGAGGAAGGAGAAGAGAGAAGAAAGGAGGAGGAGAGAAGGACAGAGAGAGAGAGAAGGAGGGAAGACAGAGAAGAGAGAGAAGAGAGAGAAGGAGAGAGGGAAGAAGGACAAGAAGATAGAGAAAAGAGGGGAGAGAAGGACAGAGAGAGAGAGAGAGAAGGAGGGAGAAGAGAAGGACAGAGAGAGAGAAGAAGGAGGAGAGAGAAGAAGGAGGGAGAAGGACAGAGAAAGAAAGGAGGGAAAGAGAGGAGAGAGAAGAGAGAGAAGGACAGAGAAGAGGAGGAAGAAAGAAGAGGAGAAGAGAAGGACAGAGAGAAGAAAGAAGGAGAGAGAGAAGACAAGAGAGAGAGAGAGAGAAGGAGGGAGAAGAAGGACAGAGAGAGAGAGAAGAAGGAGGAGAGAGAGAGAGAGAGAAGGAGGAAGAAGGACAGACAGAGAAGAGAGAGAGACAGCGATAGGAGAGAGAGAGAGAAGGAGGAGAAGGAGAGAGAGAAGAGAGGAGGGAGAAGAAGGACAGAGAGAGAAGAAGAAAGAAGGAGAGAGAGAGAGAAAGAAGGACAGAGAGAAGAGAGAGAAGAAGAGAGAGAGAGAGAGGGAGAAGAGGAGAGAGAGAGAGAGGACAGAGAGTGAAGGAGGAAGAAGAGAGAGAGAGAGAGAGAAGAGAAGGAGAGAGAGAGAGAAAGAGAAGGAGGGAGAGAAGGACAGAGAGAGAGAGAGAGAGAGAGAGGAGAGAGAAGGAAGGAGAGAGAGAGAAAAGGAGGAGAGAAGGACAGAAGAGAGGAGGGAGAGAAGGACAGAGAGAAGAGAGAAGGAAGAGAGAGAGAGAAAGAGAGGGAGAGAGAGAGAGAGAGAGAGAGAGAGGAGAGAGAGAGAGAGGGAGAGAAGGACAGAGAGAGAGAGAGAAGGAGAGAGAGAAGGAGGGAGAGAGAAGGGGAGAGAGAGAGAAGAGGGAGAAAGGACAGAGAGAGAGAGAGAAGGAGAGGAGAGAGAGGAGAGAGACCGCCATTTTGTGCCCACTCACAAGTCCCCTCCCCCAAAGATCCCCAAGCTCGCTCCCTTTCGTTGGAAATGCAAGTTGCCTAGCGCTGTCCTGCCGCTCTCCCGAGGTCCTGAACGCCCTACCGTCTCCGCCTCTCTGGCGGCCTATTGGGGGCGGGGGAGAGCGGAGGGGAGGAGGGGCTCCCTCGCTCCCAATAGGCCGCCAGAGAGGCGGGAGACGGCAGGGCGTTCAGGACCTCGGAGAGCGGCGCGGCAGGACTGAGCTGCGCGCGGCCGCGTTTCCAGCGAAAGGGGCGGAGCTTAAGCACGGCTCTTCCGGGAAGGAGGAGTGGGGTGGGTGGGTGGAGCCTAAGCGGAGGGGGAGGAGGGATTGGAAAGGAGGAGGGGAGGGTGGGGTGGAGTCAGCAGCCCTGGACGTCACTTCCTCCTTTCCTGCCCCCACCCCCAGCCGGAAGGGAGATGCTTAAGAGTGGGGAAAGGGGCTCCCCCGGATATCATTCTAGTCCAGCCCCGCTTGGGAAGCGGGCCTCCCAGAATCCGAGAAAGAAGAGAAGTTGGGACAAGGACCTTTTGGAGGTCATCTAGTCCAGCCTCCTGCTCCAATCGAGGAGAGCCTTACAGAAGGACAGAATCACACAGCTGGGAGGGAGACCTCGGGGAAGGGGGCGGTCATCTAGTCCAACCCCCCACCCACCCACCCCCGCTTGCTCAAGCCTTCCAGGATCAAAGCTGGACAGGTTCGGAAGGCAGCTCAGCAAGGGGGCTGGACTAGATGACCTCCGAGGTTCCTTCCCTCATTCCATGATTCTGGAAGGGTCTCCTGCTGGAGCGGGGTGGTGGTGGTTGGACTGGATGACCTCTGAGGCCCCTTCCAACCCAGTCGCTCTATGATTCTGCCAGGAAGTTCTTCTTGAGCAGGGGGTTGGATTGGATGACCTCCGAAGTCCCTTCCAACCCTGTGGCTCTATGATTCTGTCAGGAAGTCCTTCTTGAGCAGGGGGCTGGACTGGATGCCCTCGGAGGTCCCTTCCCACCCTGTTGCTCTATGATTCTGCCAGGAAGTCCTTCTTGAGCAGGGGGCTGGACTGGATGCCCTCTGAGGACCCTTCCCACCCTGTCGCTCTATGATTCTGCCAGGAAGTCCTTCTTGAGCAGGGGGCTGAACTGGATGCCCTCTGGGTGTTTTCCATGGTTTACAATGGAGAAATGGGCAATTTTTTCGTCCCCCCCCTCCACCAATCCCGTTGCAGCTTCAGACAGGGGTCACTAAAGCGAAGCGTCGTAACTGGAGGGCGCCCAAAGGGGGCTGATCCACTCGCTCATTGGCTGGATGAAGAAATGGAGGGATAGATGGATAGAAGAAGAGAGGGAGGGATGAAGAAATGGAGGGATGGGTGGATAGAAGAAGAGAGGGAGGGATGAAGAAATGGAGGGATGGATGGATAGAAGAAGAGAGGGATGGATGAAGAAATGGAGGGATGGGGGGATAGAAGGAGAGAGGGAGAGAAGATGAAATGGGGGGATGGGGGGATAGAAGAAGAGAGGGAGAGATGATGAAATGGGGGGATGGGGGGATAGAAGAAGAGAGGGATGGATGAAGA